>NW_028257442.1:0-173664 GCF_982258835.1 Parasteatoda tepidariorum
ATATCCAACTACTGACCCGCGAAGGCTTTTTGGTTGGCGTGAGTTCGATCCTCAGCCTTAATTATATTTAATAGATAATAATAAAACAGATTTAAATATTAAAATAGATTTAAAGTTATTTTATTTCTAACATTCCCACACAGATGGCGCCACTAGAGTTAAAGCATGTGTAGGATATTTATTATGCAATAAAAGATGACGTCATAACTTCATAATATACAATATCTCCCCAAATAACAAAGTTTCTAAGTGTTGCCATCCTTAAAAAACTAATATTAAAAATAATAAGTGTTGCCACCCTCAAGAAACTAATAAATTAAATAATATTTAAAAAAACGAAACTAAATTAAAAACAGAAACCGAAACTAAAAATATATTAGGCTTAAGAAAAAAAGAAATAAGCTCCCCATGACGCTGCAGACGAAGTTTCGATTTTCAGGCGGGCAGAAATAAGCAAGCGGGCAGAAATAAGCAACTTCCGGTTTATATGCGGGCAGAAATAAGCAACTTCCGGTTGAGGCAGAAATAAGCACCCATTGACTTTCCATGATGCCGTCACTTCCAGGCGGGCAGAAATAAGTTCCGCCGCACCAAAACCCCTGCTTACTACTTACATTCCTGTACAACTGGAAAAAGAAGGAGGGAGAAGAGCCAAAGGCATACAACCGATCTTCTTCCCAGATGGCGTATTCGAGCGTTGCGATCGCTTTTACTTTCAAGTGTACGGAAAAATAGACAAAAAAGTATAATTTACATTAATGGGCCCAAGCTTTCAACAATTGTTTTGTAAATACTTCTGAAATCATATTATCAGACAACAACTATCCCCTTATTTCGAGGGTCTAGAATCAAAATCCATATAAGAAAAATAGTCATCTATAAAAAAAAAATATATATATATATGTTTTTTACTGATTTTGTAATTTAAAGTAGCTTTCTCACAGCATTTAGTGCTGGTACCATTAAGATTGTATTTTACCACGTGAAAAGTAGATCACTACATCAACATTTATTATAGTGCTCTGTTTTTTATTTTGCGTGATTTATATGCACATAAACCTTCATTTAATCAAAAAAGACAATATAAAAAAATATTGTGATCGCTGAAAGGCCATTGGTAAAATGGTTGTTGTCTATTTTTTTTTTTTTTTTTTTGCCCTCTATATTTGTGATATTCACATGAATTAGTATTAAAAACGATCCAGCTTGAACTGTAGGTTAGAACTTCTGATTCTTAATTAAAACAATAAAAATAAAAATATCGTTCAAATGATGAAATTTTAAGTATTTATGGGATCTCTTTGGTCCCATATCTCAAAATTAAGCTCACCAACTTAATGCATAACAAAATTAAAAGGGGAAAAAAAGAATTCTAAAAATATTTTTAAACAGCAGCTGTTGCCATAGCAACGCATGCAATGACGACGCATGCGAACTGCTTACTAATATTCTTGAACACCGTTGAAAAGTGTGATGACGTCCAAATAAGGTGCGCACACCATCAAACCCAAAACAACACCCGTTTTGCCAATGGGTAATAATTCGAATTGATATTGGTATTTTCATTTTGATATTGTAAAGAGAATTTTCACTGAAAGCAACTTATTTAAACCGTGGTTCAAAAATATTACACCAAATATTTAACTTTCGTTTCATCGAGTGGAATCACTTAATTATATCAAACTATTTTTAAATAAAACCTTAAATTTATAATTTTTTTTATAGAGTATAACAACAAAATTATTAAATCCCAAACTGTATATAATCATCTATCAGCACAAAATTTTTCTTATCATTTCCTTATTCGAAACATGATGTTATCTCCCACAAAATATTTTTAAGCTTTTGTCTTACTTAGTGAATTTAATAAGTAAGGATACCTTAACCAATAAGTACTTACGTAAGTATGCGTAATACGCATTTACGTCTCGTCTTACGGAGTAAACAAAGTTATTATGTTCCATAGCTACCATAGTTACCATATTGTCCTAAACTCTTCAAACGTCCTAACCCATAACGCAAAAGAGGACTATAACAGGGAAAACGGGGGCCGAAATACTAGTAGTTTTTCCCAGAGTAACAAATAACCAAATATTCATATTTCGGTCACTAAAATATTTCACTAAATATTTTCAACAATATTGTTTTGTTTTCAAAAGAAATAATATAAAAATAAATTATAATGTATCTTATGAATGATAAAATGTTTTACTGTTACTTTTGCCTAACAACAATAAATGGTAAATAATATATTCAATAGAAATGTCTCATTTTATTCTACGTAAATCTAGTATAATAAATCAACTTCCGAAAAAGCAAAAGACTTTTTAAATCTATTAGTATTCTAATTTATTTTGCATTTTCTGTATCAATTTCGGTACCTCAAAAAATATTTCAAGCTTAATAAAACTTTTCACTCTTAATGAATTCTACATTAAGATTTCGTCGGAAAAAAACAAACCTGATACAGTTTTGCACTTACTTGAGAGAACAATTCATGGAACAACTTACTTTTCCTGGAAGCGTCTACCTCCCCCTTAATTTAGAGCAAAACTCGCTCGGGACATTAATAATCAGTAATTTCCACGTGCACCAATCGAAGAATACTTTGTATTTTTTTGTTAAAGAAAGTGATGTTTCATTTCCTTTATAATAGATACTGCCATTAACGAAAACAAGAAGTGGGAGTTTCAAGTCACCTAGGATATTAAATAACAAATATTTACTTATCGCTTTATTTATTTTATTTTCCGAATTTCTCAACTTCACTAGTCAAAAATGTTGCCAAGGAGGAGAGAACAAGAATTTATTCGATATGGCGATCATATTTTATTCTTATGAGTTTAAAAGATGTGCTGCTTTGAATTCTTAATCTTTGAACAACGAATTATGTTATTATTGATTTATAATTGTTTAGATATATATCTTCGGTAGCAATAGTTTTATACAGTATACGAACAGTTTGCAGTATTGTCAATCGGTCAAGTAGATCTTGAGAGCCTTATCACTCATACGGAAAGAAATACGATATTAAGTAAAACGTGTTTGAAAATTCATATGCAAAAAATGTTCGAAAAGCTGTATGAATGAGTAGATTAAAAATCAGATCGATACAACGTGTTAGAAAATTTTAAAATAGGTTCCTTTTCTTGCTTTAATACATCCCTTCCAGACAGATTTCCTGCTATCACCGCCAACACTATTTTTTTCAAGAATGTATTTGAGAACACTTACGACAAGTCTCTTTGTTGATTGCATTACAATGATGTCCTTTCATTGGAGTTTTCTTATGCTGCAACAAGAAGTTTAGAGCAACTACATAAGAACTACGTACAGATGGGGACGTATTGAATCATGGACTGAGTGAAGTGGCGTGACGTGGCGCATTGTCATGTGAAATTTCCCGATCCTTCTTGATGTCGGGTTGGGACATTTTTTAATGTCCATGAAATTAGATCCCACATGTTGGTCTGTGTTCAATCTAATTTTCATAGTACAGTTGTGTAGGCAATCCAGAGGTAGTTCACTTTTCCATTATCTCAGAAACCCAATCCAGTGGAATGATGTTTCGATAAACAACCAGCTCTAAAGACAGTGTTTATTATAAAATAAATTTTCACTGCGCACTTCCAGTGTATGTTCTTCGTTTCACTGCGCATGTCCTTAATTTCCGAATGACTGGAGAAGACTGAGCGACCCATCATGTGTAAATTGTTGCTTCAACGGTCCCAATTATGCTGCGAAGAGCATAACGTTTCACAGTAATATTAACTAGTGGGCATTTAGGATTGGGTAGAAAATATTTAAATGAGTACCGAACAAGATTAAACAATGACGAACCAACTTGCTTAAAATTAAAACTGGCGTTACATGGGTTGATATAAAAGTCCCTTATATTTCCTTAAATATTTTCATATAAATTATATTTACCTGTGAATTACAATACTCATATTTCCCGTAACTACTACTATGTAAACTGTGTCACTCATATTTTCCATAACTGCTACGTTGTAAACTGTGCTAATAGTAAACTCTTACATATTGCATTCATATTTTCCCATTGCCCGCCCGATTGACACTCGTCATTCAGATATCAGTAGGCAGATTTTTTAGAGCCATTCTTTCTGGGGCACTCTACTAGGTGGACAACGTTGCTCCCACAGTAAGGACAGATACAGAGAGGGAAAGAACACCCATGTCTTGTCCGGGATTCGAACCCAGGACCTTTTTGGCGTGAGGTCAGCCCCTTGCCCACTACCCAGTCCGGTCGGTATATTGTATTCATAAAATGTTTTAGTTAGAAAAAAACATTCAGAATGCGAAAAATAATAGAGAGATTTTATATTCTGCTTTTCTGCAATTTTTCTGATATCTGATAGCCTGATATCTTTTTTCGCATGAGCTGTGAAGCTTAAATATCGTTATCATTAGCGAGAATTTGTAACGCTCAACAAAATGTGAGTAATTTTTCTTTGGTGATTATTTATTTAAACTAAACTCAGTGACGGGACAGCCCAAAGAGAGCCAAGGCCTACTGTGCCCATCTCAGTTTTCTTGACCTTGGGCTTTGGGGTGCAGGAGCAGATGTTCCGGTTAAGTGGTCAACCGAAAGCGAAAACCCGCAGTGTTTAGTTCCCAAGCATGCTTGATACTCATTTATCGACCCACTGAAGGGATGAAAGGCTGAGTCAACCTTGCCCCGAGGATCGAACCCAGGACCTGTGGTACGGGAGAGCGAAGCACTACCACTCAGCCACCGGGCGTTTTTTGATTATTTATTTATTAAGTAAATAACTCTTCTCTTGTGAACTTCACCCTTTTGTTTGAATTAATTGTTGTTCTGCTGAATTTTGTTTTTTAAGAAATAGTATTTTGCAATGTTAAATTTGGCAACTTAAATGCGTATTGCTCCAATGTATACGTATATTCACAAATGCGTATTGCTCCAATGTATACGTATATTCACAAATGCGTATTGCTCCAATGTATACGTATATTCACAAATGCGTATTGCTCCAATGTATACGTATATTCACAAATGCGTATTTAGTACCTTAAATTGTCGATATAAAGTTCCAAATGTTTCAAGTTGTTGGTAATCACGCACTTAAGTGAATAAAAGGTATCGCAGATAAATATTGCTTATCTTTGTCTTGTGCATGGTCACTTGTGTTGTCTTCACTTTATTTACTTCAATAGCGCAGGAATACCTAGTGTAACTTACTCAATGAATTAAGGCATTATTAAGTCAGTAAAAAGTTCAGATTGGCTTTTAAAAATAAGAGTTTGTTATTAAATAAACATAATTAAATATAAGTGGGTGAGCAAGTGCTCTTAAATAGATGGAGGATCGATGAGTAGTGAAGTGAAACTTCTTAAAAGTTATACATTACATAATTAAACAGCGCCATTCAGTGGCTAAAATAATAAACAGTGATCATTGAATTGGAAGATTAGTGATGAAATATCTATTTTATTACACAAGTGTCATTAAAATATACATATATTTTATTAAATTATCATTAAAGTGGATTAATTTTCAATAGCACTTTTGCTAACCCTTTTCATAAAAAAATTATTTTACGTCTAATTATTTATTCCACACACTTTTGCCGATGCAATTCTTAACCTTCGTTTTGAGTGACATTGACTGCGATGAAAGTTTTGCTTAAACTGCTCAAAATGGATGTCAGAAATCAAGCCTGCTGTCAAATAAGAAAAAAAAAGCCTATGATCTGTCAAAAATTCTTGAAGAGATTTGGTTACTGGAAAAATGTTAGAACATGGAAGTTTTCTAGATAATAATTCTCTCAAAGACTGTACTTTCTTACCGGTCGGATAATTTCAAAAAATGACGTGGATCATATTTTTTTTAGAATTGAGTTAACAATGGTTTTTCTATATATTTGTTGTTAGAGAATTTGATCTATGCCAAAAAAAAGAAGAAAAAAAAGAGTGTTTTTCAAGTTGAAAAAAAATAAGGCTTAAACTTAAGAGGTATAAAATAATTATGATGCATGCATTAATTGAGCTAAAACAGAATGTTGTAGTTGTAGTTCATTTACGACGTACTAGAGCTGCACAATGGGCTATTGGCGACTGTCTAGGAAACATCCCTGAGGATGATTTGAGGACTTGCCATCACAATTTTGATCCTCTACAGAGGGAGTGACAGCCCCGCTTCGGTAGCCGGACGACCTGCACGCGAAGTCGATCACTTAACGGTGGAACAGTTCAACGAGACCCACTACCGCACACCCTCTGTCCCTACGCAGACTGATCCAAGTGGTCACCCACCCTGCACACTGATCGCAGCCAGTGACGGTTGACTTCGCTAAAAGAGATTGAGGTTCATTCATCTGACCATAGCTTACGTACTATGCACAAGATTTTTTTTTTCAACCACCGTTGAATAACTTTTGATCTAATAACCGGATCTTTATGTTCTAGGACTCAATTTGAATAGTTCGAGGGGGTGACCTAAAATATGCAAATTAATTAGTGCAGATGATATCTCAAATTACGAAATCAGACACAAAAAACGTACCTTCATTAAATATTGTACATTTCTTTCAACGGATTTCAATTTCTGATCGTAATAAAACTATAGGAGGTGGCCACAATCTATGAAATAATGCCCCAATTGTTTGGTCAGGCAAACAGGACAAAGTTTAGATTTCGTGTGTATTTCAACATATCTTGAGAGCTTTTTAAACGAATTGAAAAATTCAACACAATTATGCAATGATCTATGCAAAAAAAAAATTTGTAGTAATTTTTCGAAATATTCACATTTGAATAAAAAAGCATTTTTAATACCAGGATTGGAATTTTTTTATATTTTAAACAATGTGCTTTCCATGGCAAAATACAAAATTCGTAAGTACTCGTTCGACTAGTTCCTGAAAAGAGTTTTAAATATACAACTTTTTTAAAATTCGATTTCTTATGAACTTTTTGACCATTTCACCCAAAATTTGTATTTTTCCGTGTAAAATTACATTTTTTTAAAGTGAGGTAAAAAATTTTATTCCTTTAAACTCAAAATACTACGACTATTTTTAAATACAATATTGAAAAAATGAAAATTATTTATTAAAAATTATTATTTTCATAGAATTATATTTTTGGACATGGCCCAACCTCTCGGACATGGGCCCAACACCCTACCACCAGGCTGTCCCGGTCCCTCTGAAACGTTGAAATAGAGGGTTTGCATACATACGGCTACCATCGTTTGTCTGTATGTGTGATATCTTAAATCCCTTGTAACTCACGGTTACATTGTTTACCTTTTTTAAGGCCTTGTTGAAATCTATATTCTTCACAATACCTTGTGAAAATCTATATTCTTCACAACCTATAGTTTAAATCTTTTTTAGCTAAGTACTTATGTTATTTAAAAATCTGATGCCCGTGTGATGAACGTAGGGGAGCAATTCATTGTTATTCCAGCTCTTACATTCGAATTAAAGAAACTTTTATTGATTGAGTTTTTTCAACTTCGCTGTAATACACACCAGTAATCTCGAGGCAAGGGTTTCAAAAATCCTCATCTCTAGATTCCCTTGACTGTAATACAATTAAGTGTTTGTAAACTATCAGCCTTTGTACTGACAGAGGGTGCATGGTATCCGTCGTGGTTAAACTCTTCTACCGTAAAGAGCTCGACTTCGCGCACGGGTCATCGGCTAGAAAGCAGTAGGGCTTCTCCTTTGCAGAGGATCAGAATTGCAAATCATGTCTTCGGATCATCCTCAGGGATGTTTCCCAGACCATCACTAATAGCCCCTTGTGCAGCTCTAGTGCGACGTAAATAAAGTACCTACCTACCGTTATGAGTATATTCAAGTATTTCAAAATTCTCATTTTCTCGGCTACCTAACTGATCTGGAATCAAGCATGAAGGTCATGCATTTTGATATGTGGGCAGGTTCTTTTTTGTCTTACTAGAGCTACACAATAGGCTATTGGGAATGGTCTGGGAAACATCCCTGATTATGATCTGAAGATATGCCATCACATTTTTCATCCTCTGCAGAGGATGAGTCCTCAGCTTTGGTAGCCTGACAACCTAGATGTGAAGTAAAACAGTCTACACTCGGTTCCTACGCAATGCTGACAAAATTGATCACGCACCCGCTTACTGATCGCAGTCAGTGATGCTTGACTTCAGTGTTCTACTGGGAACCGAGTCCTTACCATCAGTCCACTGCGAGACCTTAAATTTTTAATATGTATCATGATGTGATTGTCAACATCATTATCTACATACAATTTGATTCGTTTTTCGTCTTCTTAAACATGAAAACTTGCATAGACAATCGCAGGCTGAAGACTCGATGTTACGGAAATAATCTCTAGCGCTTATAGTCGAAAACAAAATTCGAACCTAATACTTTTACGCTGCGGCACTTGGCGGATCGACACGGCCACTCGTCCAAGGTTACCCCTAAAACCTTCTTTCTCCAGATTCTCTTAACACTTAAGCTTCACACTTAAATATTAAGTTATTAATTTATAAAAGCCCAAATTGCCCGAGCAGCCAGGATGTCGAAACGAACGATGACTTCCTCCTAGAATGCTCATCATTCCAGAATGCTACCAATCCTTGTCTTTTCAGAATCTAGTATTTACCGATACCGTAAACTAGTCTTTCACTCCTCGATCCAATCTCTAATCTCTTTCTAAATAATTCATCAACAGTATATCAATCTGCTTTCTATTCTTGCTTCAAAATAAATGTTTTACTAAATTATAATATAAAGTTGGAACTTTAATAGGGGTATCAAAATAAATAAAGTTGTATTTATGTTTACTGAGTATACAATTATATTCAGGTGTCTGTTCAGAAGAAATTTGGGTCCGTTAACGTACCCTTCACAATATATCTTTTCATAAAAACGAACCCTTCACAAAATATTTTAATTTAAAAACGAACCTTTTACAAAATAATTTATTTTTTAATCTGTCCTTTCACAACAGACACTCGACATATATTTGCGTATTATTGTAAATGGGTGGGAAAAATTGACTGATGCTGAGTGTTCAGATATTCCAGGAATAATTTCAATTCCGAAAATACAATAATTTACCTTTACTAGAAATAAATGACCCGTTAAAGGGTTAAATTAAATTAAACTAAAATTCACAGTTAAAATTTTTTACACTTTTTCGTTACATTTTAGTGTGTACTTATTAAATATTTTCTTCTTTAAAAATGGTTACAGTCAGAATTGCTGTAGACTATTAATACAATCATGATTCATCATACTCATTATTTAAATAAATAACATTCTGGGAATAATAAAATGCAAAATTAAGTGAAATATTTTTTTATATTTAATATCGCTTTAAATTAATATTTAATTTTCAAAACTTGTTTCTTTTAAATTTAATACAGTATGACTTACACAAAAATATTTTGCATAATTTATTGGCTAAAAATACTGAGAGTGATTTAGCATTATTTTGGCGTACATACGCGCGTAAGTAAATTGAACTTTGCCTGTAAGTAAGGTTACAACAAGTATTCAAAATCCCCCCTCCGCTACACTCCTTTGAAGCTTTGTCCAGATGTGTAAGTGTGGAAGAGGTCAAAGGTTATTATTTATTTTACAGTTTTCCCCCTTTTGCGCAATTTCCCCCTTTTGCGCCCCTTTAGCCCCTAAATCACTGGTACCGCATGCAATACTGTCTGTATAAACAGATGACACTTTAATTCGAATTGAAGAGAAACTGCAAAAAAACATTAGAATTATCCAAAATTCGAACTACCCTTATAACATTTAATAAGTGCACCTTATTACAAGTTATGTCTGATTTATTAATAAAAAGATTTGTTTTAGGTCCATTGGCCGTTTTCCTAATCAATACTTCAGTATCCGGACTTCAGTATCCTGTAGTAGTGTCTGCTGTAGAAATTGCTGATTGCTTCTTCATCCTGTTCCTCATTATCTTCTTTGGACTCTTCAGGGGTGAGGTTTTCTTTTTTTTCGCATTAGTGATCATCGTAATCTCCCCCATTTTAAAATGTCTAGAATGAGAGTGAATTTTATGCAAGAAAAATGTTATTGAGCAAATAATTTGTGGGAACCATAAGAGAGTTCAGGGTTAGAGAAAACATAAAACTTTTTTTGTAAACCTTTAATTAGCCTTGTTGTAAAAATAGAGTCTCAGGGGTTGAGAGATCCGTGTCACTGCATTTTTCACTCATTATCAGCGAGTTGTAAAAATATAAGCCGCAAATAATATCGAAAGGCTTTTAGGTGAAGGTTTGATTAAGCAACTCTTATTTCATGAATTTTACACTAACATTTGTAAAATTAATTTTTTTCCTTCAGATTAATATGAAATTAATACTATTTAATCAACATTATTTCACGAATTTTCAAGTGCAGTATACTCTTGATCACATATGGCAACGTTACTTTTAAAAAGTAACGAGTAAAAGTACAAGTATTTTTAAAAAAGTAACGAGTAAAAAGTAAAAAGTGCATATTTTAAAAAGTAACGAGTAAAAAGTACAAGTAAAAGAACAAGTACTAAGCAAAAAAAGTAACGATTTAAAAGTACATTTCTAGGAAATCGAAAATTCAAAGTAACCTAAAATTTTATTGAATAATATTCTTACGCTCTTTAAAGTTTTTGCCAAATTGTTGTCATTTGTTTAATTATTTTTAATTTTGAAAGTTATGGATTTAAATTTATTTTTAAATTCGAAAGAATATTATAATATGATTTTATAATATAATCGTACAATATAATTTTAAAATCAAATATAGTTTTAATTTCAAACTTTTTATGGATTTGCACGAAAAAGAAATTTTATCTATTGATTTTAATTTTTAGCTTATTATTTTTATTTATTTAAATTACCATTGATTTAAGATTGTTTTACTCTTTAGAGACGCGTTTTAAAAGCACAAACATAAACAAAGCAAACACAGGGTTTCAGATAGCTTTGTGATCTTTGAGCTATTAAAAAATAATTGAATGTGCAGTATAAGTTGAAACAGAAGGTATTTAAACACGAAGTTAGCTGTGAATGCATGTATATTGCACATTAATTTTATTAATTAAGAAAAAACATAAGCATTTTTTTTCAACTTAATATTTTTTTTTTAGAAAGCTTACCGAGTTTTAGAAAAAAAGTAACGATTTCGTTCGATATTTCCGTTACAAATACTTGTACTTTTTCCCTAAAAAACTAACGAAAGTACAAGTAAAAGTACTAAATTTAAAAAGTAACGAAGTACAAGTAAAAGTACGTACTTTTTACTTGTTCCGGCGGTACAAGTAACGAAAGTAAAAGTACTGCCATATATGTACATATCTGCAGTTCGAAAGTTTCTACTCAAATTAAATGATATATGTAGAAAAAACTGTTAGAATTCAAAATGTAATATTTATATTTTAGTTTGACGGGAAAAAATAATTTTTTTGTTGTTAATTAAAATTAATTTTGAGTTCTATTAGAAACTACAGTTATATAGAACTAAATGTAGAAAAATATAAAAAAAGAATATTTAAAGGATAATTGTAAGTTACTAACGATATACGTGTTTTGTTAATAGATGTCGCCACCATAGAAATATTTTGAACTGTCGCTTTCTTGGTTTTTCGTTTCTAAAGTATAATATTGGATAAAATTTTATCAAAAAAAAAAAAAAAGAAAGAATAATTAGGAGTATTTTTCATTTTTTGTCTTTAAAAAAAATAAATGGTTTTTGACTAGAATATTCCTAGGCTTTTTATAACACAGTTTCTTGGCCTCACTTTTATTTCCTCGTAATGTGATATTTTTTAACATAAAAAAATATGCTTTTTGCTTGTGGTCAATTAAAAAGTAATTGTGGTTTTTAGCCAAAATAATTAAAGATTTCCCCCACCCACCAGAAACAAAGTTTCAAGGATTCAATTTTTACTTCTTATAGTTTGAAATGTCATATTTCACAATAAAAAAAATCAAAGGTCTTTATTTTTTCGTTTTAGTTTTGTTAAAAAATAGTTTTTAACCGAAATGATTCAGAATTTTTTTATTGTCCAAAAACAAAATTTATTGACTTTAATTTTCTTTTCAAATATTGTTATTTTTCAATCTAGAAAAACGTAAGAGTTTTTTTTCTTTTTGTTTTAAAAAAAATAAAAGTAAAAAGTGATATTCTGTCAAAATATTTAAAGTTTTTCTCTAGGCAAATAAGTAAAATTTAGAGACTTTTTCTCATGGAGCTCTTTCTTCATAAAGTTAAACATCGTATTTTTTTTCATGTAAAGCACTCAAGGTGTATTTTATTCTCTGGTCATGAAAAAAAGTGGTCTAAGGCCAAAACACTTCAAGGCACGAAATCAATAATATTTTCCAGCAATTGTATTGCAAACTTTTATACGAGGATAGGGTGATGAGTGTACTGCGAAATTATAGAAATGGGCGGCTGTAGACTTCCACGGGTGAATCATATATACGCTTTGGTAAATGTCCGAAATATATATACGTACTAGGTCCAGATGAGTGCCACTGCCTGGCACACATTTGCCCGGTATGTCCTACATCAATATTTTTGTTAAGGTTCACTGTCACTGCCCGGTATACCCTACATCAATGATTTTTTTAAGGTTTAGTGTAACTGCCCGATATACATTTGCCCGGTATGTCCTACATCATCAATGCTTTTTTAACGTTCAATATCACTGTCCGGTATGCATTTTCCCGGTATGCACTATATCAATGTTTTTTTAAGGTTCAGTTTAAATGTCTGATATACATTTGCCCGGTATGCCTTATATCAATGTTTCTTAAAGTTCAATGCCCCTGTCCGGTAAACATTTGCCCGGTATACCCTACACCAATGTTTTTTTAAGGTTCAATGTCATTGTCCGGTATACATTTGCCCGGTATGCCCTACATCAATATTTTTTTAAGGTTCAGTGACACTGTCCGGTATACATTTGCCCGGTACACCCTACTTAAATGTTTTTTAAGGTCCACTGTCACTGTCTGGTATACATTTGACCGGTATACCCTACATCAATGTTTTTTTAAGGTCACTGCCCGATATACATTTGTCCGGTATGTTCTGCATCAATGTTTTTTAAGGCCACTGCCCGGTAAACATTTGCCCGGTATACCCTACATCAATGTTTTTTTAAGGTTCAATGTTACTGGTATACATTTGCCCAGTATACCCTGCATCAATGTTTTTTTTAAGGTTCAGTGTCTCTGACCGATATACATTTACCCGGTATGTCCTGCATCAATGTTTTTTAATGTCACTGCCCGGTATGCCAAAAATCAATTTTTCTTAAGGTCACTGCCCGGTATGCATTTATCCAGTACACCGAACATATCGAATTAATATAACAATATCAACATCAAATCGGATATAACAAGGACATTCACCAAAGCGACTCTTTGATTGTTGACATTCTCTAGATTTTGGTCATTCATATACATAAAGAAAGACATTGTTTCTTAGGCTGCGTAAGAACTAAACTATTGCAGTTTTTTTTTTTGTTCTTCACCATAATTTAATAGACTGAATTGAAATTACAGGAGAAAGCGTTACACATAATCCAACAACACCGTTTTCTGCAAGGATTCGCATTCTAATTGCCTCCGCCGCATAATAATTGTTGCGGAATTTTGAGGGGAATATTTTTCTCCTAAGAAATCATTCTCGCCTCCATTCCATTTTCCAAAGGACACGCGTTTTCGAGCTCTATTATGCCGCATTCCTTGCATTCTTCTCCCTTTTCTCCCGGATTCAAGTCACGCGACTTGCGTCGTTCATGACGTCATATACATTTTCTGAAATTTCCTTCCCCCCTTTTCTTTCAGCAATATTTACTGAAATTACTTTTTTGAGCAGTTCTTCTCTTTTTAAATCTGCACACTTTTAAGAATCATTTATCCGAATTCTTAAATGTTGAGATTTGAAACTCAGATGAGGTTTTTTCCTTCGCGATTGAACCAACTTCATAACCAGAATTTCGGTTTCTGGTAAAGGATGAACCTAATTCACCCCAACCAATTATGGGGGACAACACATTTGATAACTTTATGTACATATGTGTTTTTGTTTATTTGATTTAAATTCAGATGAGGTTTTTTTCTTTCGTGATATTTAACCAGCTTCATAACCAAATTTTTTTGTTTCAGGGAAAGGAAAACTATCGATGCTCAAAAACCCACTATCAGTACTCTAACTATTTTTATCGGTACTTGAACCCAATATCATTTGATCAGTTTTAGAAATCCTTTTCATAAATACCTACGATGATTTTATGGGTACACTCGTACCAACTATCATTTGGTCAAATTTCGAATCTTTTTATCGGTACTCGAACCCACTTACCTTTATTCAAACCTTCAATCATTTGATCAGTACTCACAATATTTTGAAAGATACTTGAACGAACTATCCTTTATATAGTTCTCAAACCCACTCTCATTTAATCGGTGCATGAACCCACTACATTTGACCAATTACCTTCCTTTTGTTTCAAACTTAAACCCATTCTCTTATTATCGGTTCTCAAACCAGTTATTTTATCAGTACTTAAACCGACTTTTCATTTTTTTTAATCTAAACTCGAACTCACTATCATCTGATCATCTTTAGAAGCCATGTATTTGTTGATCAGTACTTGATTTTTGTTGTTGTTGTTGTTAATTTACGTCGCACTAGAGCTGCACAATGGGCTATTGGCGACGGTCTGGGAAACATCCCGGTGGATGATCCGAAGACATGCCATCACAATTTTGATCCTCTGCGGAGGGGATGGCACCCCTGCTTCGGTAGCCCGACGACCTGCGCGCGAAGTCTAGCACTTTACGGTAGCACAGTTTAACAAGGACCAATACCGCACACCCTCGGTCCCTACGCAGACTGATCCAAGTGGACACCCACCCGCACACTGACCGCAGCCAGTGGTGCTTGACTTCTGTGATCTGCTGGGAACCGTGTCTTAACGATCAGTCCACTGCGGGACGATCAGTACTTGAACCACCAATGTTTTTAAAGGTATATTCGATCCAACTATCATTTGGTCAGTTCTCGAACCCACTTACTTTTTATCGGTATTAGAAATCAGTATTTTTTAACGGTACTCAAACCGGCTACATTTTGATCAGTATAAGTATAATTTAAATTTATCTAAATTATGATTGTTAAAAATTTTGAAAAAATTTAAGTATAATTTGCATTTAATTTTATAAGCTGACAATTTCAAAGTATATTTAAAAATGTTCTTGGTAAAAAAAAAGTATATTCACATATAAAATCTGCGTTATCGTTATAAATTTATAAACAGAAAAAAGAAATGTTTTATTGAAATGATAAAATCAATAATTTATATCAGTATGAAAAGCTGATTCATTTGAGAACTGAAAACTTCAGGATTGTTGGTTCTTTTTAACTTTAAATGTAAATTTTGAAACTTTTAAAATATATTTTTGAAAATTTTAAATTTTTAAATATCGGAGAAAATTTTACTATACTCTGATAAGTTCAGGTCGTATTAGGGGTCTGTACAGACATTATGTGAAAGGTCCTTTTTTTTCAAAATTGTGAAAAAATTACTCGTAATTTGTGAATATAAAATAAACGTTAAATCACATTATTTTAACCAGGATCCTGCTTTTATGAATTTGTGCGAATAGGGTCCGGTTATTGCAAAAAACTTTTCAAAGAGTTTTTAAATTGTAAATAGATACAGGATTATACTGTTTCTGTTTAGTTAATTGCTGTTTATTTTCAAAAATAAACGGAAATTGCTGCTTCTAAATTAGAGATGTAACATACAAATATTTGATATTTAGCCTATACTGCTGAACGCAGAATATTCATTTCGGACGAATAATGGAAGAATCGTCTGCCCGAGGACAAAACTTAATTCATTTACATCAATCTTTCTTGCTTTCCCCACTGGTTTCTTTGATTAACAAATCTATACATAATAATAAAAGCGGCTGTGTGTGTGTGTGTGTGTCTGTAATCACAATATATCGCCCCAGAAGCCTCGCCCAGGCACGAAACTCGGAACATAATTGTGTTTTGACATAATGAAGAAGTATTTTTTTTCTTTTTCAAAAATTTGGATTAGTTATTTAGTTATCAGTCATTTTGTAAGTCTATGCTTTTCGTCTGCTTTTTCGTCTTCAAAGAGCCATATTCAAAAAACTATTAAAAAATGCATATACTTTTCCCCACTCTTATAAATGTATGCTAATGCGAACCTTACAATTGAAATATTAATTTTCGACAACTTAAACCAATAATATACGAAGGAATTAATAATTTAATTGTAAAGTTCGCATTAGTTTACATTTATTAAAGTGGAGAAAAGTTTAACTTTTGTATTAAAAATGTGGCAACATATTCGATACGTAAATAGAACGCTTCGCTTTGATATATTTGTCGCTGTTCATAATTGTTATAATAAGTTTTTCTTCTTCTTTCCACGCTCTATTTTTTTTCTTAAGCGAAGACGATAATTTTTGTAGCGATATTGTAGTACTTTGTACAACTAAAAATTCTTTTCACAACACTTTAAGAATTTTTACTTTATTTTCTTTATATATACAGAGAACAGTCGGCAAAGAATTCGATTAGGTTGAAAAACATTTCGCTAAAAAGGAACGAATTCCAAAAGAAAAAATAAACAACTTAAAGAATAAAAATGCTGATGCCAGCCAATGTTTTGAAAGTTAACTTAGAAATAACAAACCAAACTATGTTAAATAACAAACCAAACGATGTTAACAAAATGACGTAGAAAGCGCAACTAGATCAAAATTATACAAGCACAACTAGATCAAATTATAATACCTGGGTGCTTGACGTAACAGATATAGAAATAGAATTTGATACCATAAAAAATTATATAGAAATAAAAATTGATACCATAAAAAATTTATTCGTTTTCGTGTTCTTTTCATGTATTTGGCATTTTAGTTTTTTTCTTCTTAAGCGTTGTAGCTATATAATTTCAAACATCCTCAAGAGCTATAACACATCTGCAGCAGAACTGGATATGAAGACAAAATTGCAGGACAGGAACACTTTAATTGTCCACTAATCTTCATATTTCCTGCTATGTTTTAAAAAACTTTATTTGTGAAAACCTTCAGCGTGGCGGACAGCTGGTCGCCTTAGGCGGCTAGTTAATAATAAAGATAAACAAATTTGTGAAGGGTCCGATTAAAAGAAAAATCATTTTGTGAAGGGTTCGTTTTTAAGTTAAAATATTTTGTGAAGGGTCCGTTTTTATGAAAAGATATTTTGGTCCGTTAACGGACTCAAATTTCTTCTAAACAGACCCCTGTGTATGCACATAATTTTGAAATACTTATCAAAAACAACCATTTACATAAAAGGAGGGATATTATTAATATATAAAGGTTTTATGGATTACGGCTAATATGGAGGGAGATCTCATGGACTGACGAGTTTTATAATAATACCCTATCATCTTTTTCGGTGTGCATCCCAGATTTATTTAGGATGGCGTCTGCTGAACTTGAACACTTCAGACTCTTTCATAATAAAATATTTTATTTATTAGCTAAATTCGAAATGAACGACTGTAATATATTCCGATGCGCATCTTAAACATATATTTAGGATTGCTGATCTTGAAATACATACACTTTCAAAATATTTTTTGTAAGTTAAATTTGAAAGGAATAAATATTAATTTTGAAATTTATAGAGTTATATTTTAAAGATTGTATTCTAAAGTTATACCAGCGCTTAAATTTCCAAAAAAGTTTAGCAAAGTTTTTTCTTTAGCAGAAAATTTAACATGAAGCCAATATTTTAAGTCTACTATTGTAGCGAATGATATTTTGGTAGAGGAAGAAATCTGAAATCCTTACGTCAAATTTCAATAATTTTTTTTTTATACGAATTACAAATGTCAACTATTCTACTTTGTTAAGGTTTGTAAAAAATTTTATTATACAAGGGACTGTTTAAAGAAATATCGTACTTAATTTAATATTGGTTGAATAGGGTGAGTTTCATTTTCCTTTCTCTAACATAATTAAAAACCTTTAATACCTCAATACTTTTGTAATAAGATAATTTCTCTGATATTAAAAAAAAAAAGCATAATTTGTAAATCGCGGAAAAGGAAAAAAGAGCACCTCCTTACCATTTGTATAAACATAATATCCGACTTGATTCATGCCATTGTACCTCAATTCGAAAAGAATCTATAATTACTCAATCGTAGTTATCTCTAAAAAAAATGAGTCCTTGTACAGTGTTTACTTTAAAGTTTTAAAGGAATTTTTAATGCTTTATATATATTTAATTTGAAATACAATTACATGATAGACTAGTATTGTTATACAAAAGGAATTTATTAACTATCGTCTGTCAGGGACTTGATTGTTTTGATAAGTATAAAATATTAAAACAATTCAATCAATTGGATATCAATTGAATTTTCTATAAAATAGAATGTAGTTATAAAAAGTATACTTTGTATTTTATTGAAATCACAGTGCAATAAATATAATTATTGAAGTTTTAAACAATTTTAGAATTTCTCTTAAGATAAAGTTGGGAAAACTTAATTATTTTATCTGAATCTTGAAAAATCTTGCAAAAATATGTTTTACTTTCTAGAAGAGTTTTAGAAAAAAATTTGCTCAATTATAAAAATTTTTTTCAAAAATTTGTTTCATTCAATTTTGTTTCAAAAACTAATAAAAGAATTCGAGTTAAAGATAAAAGATTGCTATGATTTTAACGTAAAAAGGTATTTCTCACTTCCTTTGTTCAACAAATAACTTAGACAATTTTTTTTAGTAAGTGACAATTGGATATCAAAACGTGCCGAAAAGAAACGAATCTTTTAGAACAAAATGAAAAAAAAAAGAAAAAGAAAAAGTGGGGTCTAGTCAACATTTCAGAACTTAAATGGTTATGTAATTGTTAGAGAGAAGAAATAATTTGCTTGGAAAAGTTGCAGAACAAATATGACTTTAAAGAGGAAAGATCATCCATACTCGTAACATTGAGCATGAAAACTACTAAATCAGATGCAATTCCTAGATTAGCACGCGAGCTTTCCTAATTTATTTTCTTCACAGCTATTTATGGGTTTTCAACCGATCCCTCACTGATTTGTCCAAGAAGCGGTAGTTGGTATAAATTCTAAAGAAACACAAGTCCAATTTTATTTCCATCATAATCATCATTGGGAGCTTTAATTAATACTATTTTATACGAAGTTCTAATTGCTGCCTGGAACTCTCAATACTTTTATTAGTTTATATTCAAAATATTTTCGATAGCGCTGTCTAACTATTTCTTTTAATTGAGTTGTTTTGAAAAACTTCATTACCAAATTTCGAGATCTAAAGAATATTACATCAAGTTAAAATCATTAGCAAAGGGTATTTAAATTTGGTTTAAATTTGTGTATAGAGTATTAAAGTCTTTTTTAAAAAGCAGTTTTATTAAGGAAATTTCCTAAATTAATCAGTTTCATAAACTATTAATTTTATATGTATTCGACTTTTGAAAGTAATAAAGTATTCCTTAGTTATTTTTTAATAACAAGTAAATGCCATTGACTAATAAAACAAATGCGGCATGCAAACGATTCTTTATTGAACTTTTCGAAGGACTTCGCTTACTTTATTGAACTTTTCGAAGGACTTCGCTTATTTAAATTCACGATAGACATTAGTTATTAACACCTATTGAAGGTTCTAAAAAATTCATACGATTTCATGTATTAAATTTACTGCGATTATAACCGAAGATAAATCTCATTAAATATTAAGCAGATTTACAGATTTTCAAAAACTCACAATTTTTTAATTTTTCTTAGAGATTAAGCGTATTTCAGCAGGTTAAACAAATTTAATAAACCCGTTCTTAAAACACTAAGATTAATAGAATATGTTATGAAGTAAATGATATATTCTTAATAACTATTTAATATTATGCAATCAACATAACAATTCAAAAAAAGTATTTGCATTTTATCTAAAAATTAGAATACGAGAGCTGGTGACACACACACTTTGTATTAGAATCAAGAAATATGAGTATTACATATAATATTCAAAATAAAATAGTAAAATCTACCGGAAAATTTAAAATTCAATGTTTATATAAGTTAAAAGAAATCAGATACTATAAAACGAAATCGCAAGAAATTTCCATTCAATATTTTTAGTACTATTTTCATATTCTTTAAAAATTTAAAATATTGTCTATAAATTTAATAAGATTTAACGTTCAAACAATACTATAAATCTATAAAGGTAGAAATCATTAAAAGTTATGCTTTAAAACTAACCGCTAAGGTTGCTTGATTTAATTCAGCATAAATTTAACTATTCTTCAATTCCGAAAATTATGCTTAATTTGAAGTTGAACTACAAAAAAAAGCATGCTGCATTTTAAGAAAAATGGCCTTTGGAAGTATGACCCACAATTCTAAATTTAGTTTCGTAAAATTTCAAAAATGAATTTTCTAGTCTTAACGAGTCAAATTTTCAAAAACCAGAAAAGTTAAATCGAAAGTGAAAAATCTAACATATGTTGCTTGTATTTATAACTGTTAAAATTTTCAAGTAGTTGTAGTTTAAAATTCCAAATTTTTCTCAATAGCTTAAAAAGTAATAAAAGTCAAAAATAGTGAAAAAAAATTTTCATTCAATAGTTAAAGATTCAATAGTTTAAAATTTTCTAAGTTTATTAGCATTTTACAAAAGGAAAGTTTCCAACATCTGTTGCTTGCATTTATAACGTTTAAAATAAATATTTATCAAAAAATAGATTTTGCTGTCAAAAAAAAATATCGTTGAATCACCACATTTGAATTAAATAAAATTGCAACGTAAAAAACACAGTACATTTAAAGTGATTAACTTTTCTACAATATAATGGACGGAATCTAAATGGCTGACAATCTAAGAACGTTTTGTACTCTGATGTTCGACTCTTATAACCTAACAGATTTGTTAATAAAAAGACCAAAAAATAAACTAAACACAAGTTTTATTTCTGTTCAAGACAAAGAACACACTTTTACAAATAGCATTTCTTAAGACTCAAACAATAGTTCATTCATTACAAAATTATTCAATGCAAAATACTAAAAAAATTCGCCACTAAATTTGTTTAAGGCAAAATACTAAAAACATTCGCCACTAAATTTGTTTAAGGAAAAATTTTAAACAAATATTATTATTACAATTTTGTTACTCTTCAGCTGGGGATTTATTAATAGATAATTGTATTAGCAAAGGGAGATAGTGTTAATTTAGCGATTATATCCAAAATTATTGTAATAAGAATTTATAAATTATTTTTTAAATATAAACATTTGAATGCAATATATTTAAGTAACGCAAATTAATATTTTTATGAAAGTAATTCTTCTGTTATTTTAAAAAATTTAAGATTTTAGCAATAAAGTTTAAAATTTTATTTCACAGATCTGAATTTTTTCATAATCTCATTTTATGAAAGCCAAAATAGAATGAATCATTTTGGAAAATGGGTTTCTTCATTGGATTCAAATTGTCATTTTGAAAATCGGTCAACTTCAATTTTAAGCTTAAGCTACAATAAAAATTTAAAAGTTTTGTATCAATTTTAAACAAAAATAAGTATTTATTTATAAAAATGTGAAATTAACAGGGTACATTGTTAGTCTAATTTTTAAACTAGTTTTCCTATTACCATTAAAAAGTGTTTTTAAATGTAGAAAACTATTACCGAACAAATAAAACTGCATTGCCTTACAAAACAAAATCATATTTATAATTAAAATGTATCAGTAAATTGAGAAATCCAGGGAACAAAACTTAAGCTTTAAGACGAAGAGCTGATTAATAAATTTAGAAAATTTTTATTTCGACAAATCATTTCATGTATCTTAGAGAATTTTAAAAATATTTATACTTCTTCAGCGATCTTTGATTTACTACTAAATAAACTGGAAGTATAAGCCAGTATTCATTTAAAAAAAAAGAATTTATACTAAGAGCATTTTTAGTGGAGAATTGTGTACACAAAAGGGTTTTAAACTAATAAGTATTCAAGGCACGTAACAATCCACTTACACCAATATAACATAGACACAAAACATTAAAGTTTAAATTTCATACACCATTGTAATGTAAAGAAATATGATACATTTGTTATTAAATACATACTGTTTCAGTACTCAATTAAAATAAAGTTTCAAAACAGTTTCAGTCATGCTAATCTAGCTGATACAAGATATTTAAGTAAAACATTTTAGCTTTAGGAAAGCGCAATTTCGTTAATTTCAACACTAAAATTAAGTTTGAAGTGAATAAGAATTTAAAATTACTGATCAATTTACTTCGCAGCACTATATTTGCCTCTTTGTTTGAAGGTAAATTTTCCATGCATTAAAAACATTTCAATTAAATTTAGGCGTATCAAGATTCGTATATAATGTATTTATTAAAATTTAAAAATTCCCTTTTGTTTATTCAAAAATGTTTTACCTCTTAAAATTGAAACTTTAGAAAATCTATTCAATGCAAATACTGTCAAATTAATCGAACTTCGGATAAGTTTTACCTTAAGGCATGCTAGAATTATTAACTGTTTTATTATTAATTGTTTAATAATAACTAACTAATTTTTATTAACTGTTTTAGCACATAACATTAATAACAGTCGGATTCAAAACTTATCTGCACAGTCATAATTGTTTAAAAAATGGCAATTATAAAAGTTCAATTAAGTAGTTTATATATTTTAAGGTTTAGAAAATTAGACCTTCATTTTAAGATTTTTTTATAAAACTTTCTTATTTAAATTTATTGCATGCCTAAGGTTCTACAATTAAAAATTAAATTTAGAGCGATACTACATTTTTAACTCTAATTTTAAGAGCATTCGTCAAATGCAACATTAATCCACATAACGCTTAGATCGCTTTTTTGACGAGATCTTTAAACGATTACATACTGTCGTAATCTAAAGTTCTACGAGTGGTCTAGTTCTACTAAGCAATTTTAAAGTGCCGGGGATTTTCAGGGCACGAACTTGCAATGTAAAATTGCAGTCCAGGACCTTACTACCCAGCCCTTTAAAATTCGATGAACGCTCTAGTTCAAAAGTTACTTTTAACAGCATCTAGGCTATTCGGCTTTAAGTGCTAGAGTTCTTCGGAGACTTCAGGTCACGAACATGCGATCTAGCATCGCAGTCCAGGACCCCCAGAACTCCAAAAGGCACCCCGGCCCTTACTGCAGGGACACTGTTACTGCAGCAGGGTACACAAGGGAATCGAAAAGCTTCGAAACTGCTGAACGAGTGTAGGGCTCGAAGAGGGAGCAGAACGGCCGTCTACCGATACCAATTCGAACTCTACGCTTGTCAAGCTGTCTCGGAATTTTTCGTTTCACACAAGTTTACCTGGGTTGTAAAACTATGTCCCTATATCGAGTTT
This sequence comes from Parasteatoda tepidariorum, assembly GCF_982258835.1. Classification (NCBI taxonomy): domain Eukaryota; kingdom Metazoa; phylum Arthropoda; class Arachnida; order Araneae; family Theridiidae; genus Parasteatoda; species Parasteatoda tepidariorum. Next base: position 23,464 of record NW_028257442.1, read on the forward strand.
CCGATAGATCGCAGATTTATGGGGGGTAAACATTTAAATTACTCTAACAGAGCTAAAGTTCTCAAAGAAAGTATAATTACTAAACATTTATCTTAGTACATCGGGCTGATCGTTCTCCTGCTTCGAAGGACAGGGTAAAGTTTATCTATATATATAAAAAAAAGACTCAATTGCTTAAAGATAAAAATTAAAAATCTTTAAACTGTCTCTGCCAAAGTTCATGTTTAAAAGTTATTTTAAAGTAAAATAAACCTTTATTTTTCCTGCAACGCTACTTAAAACTTACTCTTAATTTTCAATTATCTTATTATGTACTTTAGAGTCGTACCGTTTGAAAAAAGCAACTGTCTGGGAATTATAGCTATAAAACACTTCAGGCATACAGATTTCCACTTAATATGCTTTAATATGTTTAAGAATTTAATTTGCTGAACTAATAATTTCTGAAGATTTATATATGTTCACGATATTTTACTTTAAGAAATTTCAACCAGAGTAGGCAAACCTTCTTATAAAATTAAAAGGCTTGAACTGGAAATTGTACAAGCTTTTAATGATTATGATCGAATTCTACTTATGTTTTGAATTAAAAATATTTCGCATAACCACTGGGTTTTTATTTTTGTTACAAATAGTTTTGTGTAGCACAAAAGCTCTTATGCTTATGTGCGGGACTCCAAACGCAAGGCGATACGTAAATTCAGCAATGCTTTAATTTTAAATTTTAATTTCAGACAAATATAAAACATTGAAATGCAAGACAAGACATTGAAACATCTCTTCATATTTATTTTCTATTTAAATAAATTTTTCAAACATAAGTTTCTTCTACACATAATATTTGATAACTTTAACGTCAAAAACAAAACTAGAAGAAAATAATGTAGGACTAGAATTATATGCCAAATTTGTTTTCTCGGTGAAATGGATTTAAACTTACGGTTTGAATGAAGTTTGTTATAAGTAATCTCAAATGAAATAAGCGCAGTTTTTAAAATATTTCAAGTTTGAGAATTTCGACTAAAAGATCTTTTTTACAGCCGTTCGAAAATCTCCAATCCATTCTTTATATATTCTTATATAAATCCATTTCTTTTTAATGACAAAAAATATAGTTCAATTTGAGAGTAAACAAATTTTATTTTTATCAATGCCCTTTTATAGTTCTATAAATTTTGTATCTAACGCTGTGGTTTTAAGTTCAGTTTCTGATATACACAAAATCAGATACTTCTGAATTAAGTAGGACTTTAAAGGTATTCTTAGTCTGTTTTGTGCATCGAGAAAAATAGTAAAAATTTCCAACCAAAAATACTTAGAAAATTTCTCGAAACTTTAATTATTAATTGAATTTTTTTAGAATCGCACCCTTTTTATCCTAAATTTGAATGGCTTTTTAAAACACGCTAATAAAGAGCTACATTCGATGCAGTTAGTTTGAAAGCACTGAATTTTTAAAAAAAAATACTTTTTCATAATGAAAATGCTAGTTGCTTCTAATTATTGGATCAATCTAAATTTAGATAAGTTTGGCAAAATTAACGATTAGGTAGGAATTTCCAAAGACTAAGTGATAGCCCGATGTTTCCAATCATACGAGCCTAAATGATAACTTTAAATAGAGAGTAAAATATCTAAGAGTTAAAATCTTACAATTTTCTTGATGACTACATAAAACGTTCCAGAACATCTTACTTAGAATTGAAATTTTGGCTAAGGAAAGAATTTTTCACTAGTTTCGATATTCGGTGGTGAGGAAATCAACGTATCTGGAGATTTCATCTACATGACCGATATTTTTGTTAAAATAATTTTTGCATCTAACAGTATTTGCTTTAACCAATATTTATTTGAATGTTGTACATATTAAAGAGTTGGCCGTGAAGGTTTAAAGAATAAATAGAAAATTAAAATTCATAAAAATCTGCTCTTTGGCATTCATAATATAGGAATATTACAGGCAAAATTTAAAGTAAATGTTTTTAATTACATCCTAATGTTTTAAAAACATTCTCTAGACTATTCATTAAAAAAAAAAAGGAAAGTAACAAAAGATCTTAAATATCTGTATCAGTCTAGTACAATGTATAGGCAATTAATGTGAAGTGTACAAACTAAAACAATTCCACAATATAAAGAGTTCTTGACCTGTATAGAGTCCTTATTCAACTCGTTACATCTGCTACTCATTTTCATGTAGTAAACCATTTTGTGCAGATTCTAGAAGATTTCTCTCTTTGCATGAGAGACTCAGTTTCACGAAGTAAAGCATAGGTGAATATTCCAATAGAAGTGGCAAATTCTAAAAACTAAACAAATTGTCAATTTCATAATTTGAGATAAACACAAATAGAAATTTCTTTTAAAAATTACTTAAATATTAGCTGAACAACAGTTTAAACCTGACGTGTACTCTTTTTACGAAATGAATCTTAAAAATAAAACTTGAGGCTTCTTAAACAGTCATTAAAATTGATGAGACTTAAATTTATGTCATTGTAAGAAAGAAAAATTAAACTCACACGAAATGCAATTAAAGTTCAATAATTACTATTTACTCAGAACTCTGCAAGGAACTACTTAGAAAAAAAAATATTTACAGTTAATAAAAGTTTAACAGTTTAAGTTTGAGACCTAACTAGATTAATATATAGTATTTGAATCTGGGGTATCATGATTTTATTTATACAATGGTACTTAAATAAAATATGGCTGAAGTCAGAAGTATATATAACTTTCTTTAAAAAAAGTTTTAAAGTTCTCTTTGTTATTTACTGAAATCTAACTTCGACTTTTAAATTTAGATCAGTGTCTCAAATTTAATAAGAACTGTTAAAAGTAATTTTATTTTAAGATTTGTCTTAACACTGTCGCTGTTTAATTTATCAAAGTAATTAAAAAACTACGTAGTTTAATTACATAATTTCAAATATATATATTTTACAATTTTAATGTACAAAAATCTTTTATTCAAGTTTTTTTAAATATAAAATTAGATAAAAAACTTGCCTGAAATTGTAAGAATGATAAAAGCAAAACTTTGAAATTCTTTCGTTCAATGATTTATTTTATGACAAAAAAAAATGCTGTAATTATTCAATTTGCTTAAAAATTTACAGCCAGAAATAGAGTTTGCTCCCTCAAGAACTTTACTAAACAAATATTTCACAGAATATATTACAGATAACATACACACCTTGATGCGATGTCCTTAAAGTCAGAATTCATTCCTGGTTGAGTCTGTTAATCAAGAAACGGTTGATAGTCCCTTTCATCCTGTGAGATTCTCCGTTCAGCTATAGTCTGGTTTCGAATGATAGGTTAAAAAGCTCTTCTGAAAAAGATTAGAAAAGACTCAATAGCTTAAGATTGAAATTTAAAAATCTCTAAACTATCTCCGCCGAAATTAGTGTTTAAAAGTAATATTAAAGCAAAAAATTTAATCCTTTTTTTCTCCTTAGAACTTGAACTCCTAATTTTGTAAGTCAAACTATGAATTATTGTATTATGTACTTTAGAGTGACCTCTCACAAAATAGCACTGCTGACCTATTATAACTAAAAACCACTTCAGGTAAACATTTTAAAACTACTTTAGAGGAAACCTGTGTAAGAATTTAATTTCCTGAAGTAATAAAATATCATGTAAATTTTCAGAAATTACTTCAAGCCTTTTGATTTTATAAGAAGGTTCGCCTACTCTAGTTAAAATTTGTTAAACTGGAAATTGTATAAACTTTTAATGTTTATGATCAAATTTCATTTAATTTTTTGAATTAAAAATATTCTGCATATGCGCTGGGTCTTTCCTTTAGTTACAAATAGCTTTGTATAGCTCGAAGGCTTGTATTATGAGATGTGCTGGGCTACAAACGCAAGACGATACGTTAATTGAGCAACTTTTGCATTACTGAAGTTTTAAAATGTTTCAAGCAAATACAAGACATTGAAATACAAGAGATTGAAAACATCTTTTTATATTTACTTTCTATTTAAAGTAATTTTTTAAATATAAAAAAAATAATTCTTCTACACATAAAATTTCATGAACCTTAATTTTTTACTAGTTTCGTTTTTAACATTAAAGTAGGGTTAGAACAAAATAACAATCTGATTCTCTGTAAAATGGAATTTAGGCTTACGGTTTGAATGAAGTTTGCTGTAAGTGCTCTCAAATGTAATAAACGCAATTTGTAAGTTATTTTCAGTTTACGACAATTGCAACTAAAAGATCCTTTTCATAGTCATTTGTAAATTAGTTTTTACTTTGAAGAACTCACTGTGACTTTTGTAACAAAATTACTACAAGCATTTCGTCATTCAGATTGTTTTTAAATAAAATTGCCTGGTTAATTTACTAACTTTTCATCACAGTTTCTATTGAGCCCAATCCCAATTATAATTTTACTTTTATTCAAAAATGGAGTTTACTCTTATACTTATTCTACCACCGAAGCAGCGAATTAGTATTATGGTCAATGTTAAGGTGTGTTACGTGATTACTGAATAGTTAGTCATTATTTTGCTACTCCAGCAGCGAATAAGTATCATTAAAACTCATAAATTTGTCATAGACTTAAAATTTATCTTCAATTTACGTTAAGTACTTTAACTAGACTGAATAGCGCATTACCTTGACAAAATTAGCTACTTGCTAAAATAATTCTTTTATTTATTTTAGTTTAAAATTACATTGAAAATTCCTGAGCCAAGTGCGCATTTTGTTGGCAATTTGTTTTATTAAATTTTACTTTCAACTGCAATTACACCACAATACTATAAATTCATTGGATTTAATTTCAAAACACGAAGAACCCTTAAGTGCTTATATTAGAATTGCTTTTATTAACTTATTTTATTGCAAGTATATAGACTATTAAAAATGTTTAATTATCTAATTAAGTTTGAAGCAAAAATCGTATTTAGGTTTCTACATTCTTATAGTCTTCATCACTTCTGCGCTAGGAGGGGCTTAATTTAGCTGTAAACCTTTTTTTTCCTTACAAAGTCCATTTATTTTTCATAACTAAAAATCAAGTTTAACATGAAAGTAAACAAATTGTATGTTTTATCAATACCCTATAACTGTTTAATTAGAGATTTTCTACAAATTTCGTATCAAACGATGTGATTTTAAGAGCTTAGTTTGAAATACTCAAAATCAGATACTTGCGAATTATTAAATACAATTCTCAAGAGAGATTTTAAACAGTTTTATTTCAGATTTTATTCTTGGAAAATTGTTTGAAACGAAAAGTCAGATTACAATCTTAAATTTCGTTAGTTATTAAATAACATTCACTACATTAAGAAAATCTGTTTTCCGTTCAATTTTGTTTATCAGTAAAGAAAATTATCTTACGCAACTATGAACACACACAACTATGAATTATATCTTACACAACTTCAGATATTTCTTAACTATACTGAATTTTGTATACGTTTTGCAAAAACGTAATACAAAAAGTTGATAAAAATGGAACCAGGCAAAAATTTAGATATTAGTTTTCAGAATATCTCCCTTATCTTAAAGTTGAATCTCTTTAAAAACACGCTAATGAAGAATTACAACGAATGTGTTTAGCTTGAAAGAACTAAATTTTAAACACTTTCTTACAATAAGAATACTAGTTGCTTCTAACTATTGAGTCAATCTATATTTAGATAAGTTGGGCAAAATTAACAATTAGGTAAGAATTTCCAAAGACTAAGTGATCGCCCAATGTTTCCAATCAGACTAATCTGAATGATAACTTGAAATAGACAGTGAAATATCTAAAAGTTAAAATCTTACAATTTTCTAGATGACTGCATAAAACGTTCAACATCTTACTTAGAGTTAAAATTTCGAGTACGGAGAGACTTAAAAAAAGGAAAGTAACATCAAAGATCTGAAATATCTGGATCAGTCTAATACAATGTGTAGGCAATTAATGTGAAGTGTACAAACTAAAACAATTCTACAAAATATAAAGAGTTCTTGACCTGTATAGAGCCCTGCTTCAACTTGTTGCACCAGAGGCTCAGTTTCTTGCAAAAAAACCATAGGTGAAGGTTCCAGTAGAAGTGATGTATAAATCTGAAAGAAAACAAATTGCCAATTTCAGGATTTGTGTTAAAACAAAAAGAAATCTCACTGAAAAATTAAATTTTACCTGAATAACAGTTTAAACATGACGCAGACTAGTTACGAAATAAATCGTGAAAATGCTTCTAAGTGCTAATAGCTTCTTAAACATCTTAACTAAAATTGATGGGACTTAAAAAATTTTCTAAGACCTTTTAAGAAAATTTCTAACTGACACGAAATGCAATTCAAGTTCAATAATTAATACACTCCAAGGTGTTACTTAAAAAATCCAATATTTACAATCAATAAAAGCTTAACAGTTCAAATTTGAGACGTAACAAGATTTAATATATAGTATACATAATAATACTTTAAAGACTTTAAAATTACTAACACAAACTCGAAATTCAGACAACATAGTCAAACCGAATTTAAAAAGAACTCGTTTTACCAGATTTTTGTTAACTTTCTTTATAACAACTTTAGAAGTCTAGTTTCTGAAAATAACAGAAAAAACAAAGAGCAACTTCTTAATGTAGATAGCTGTCTTAAATTTAATAAAAACTATCAAAAATAATTTTATTTATCTAAATAAATTCAAAAACTACGTAGTTACATAATTTCTAATATATATTTTATAATTGAAACACACGAAATCTTTTACTAAAGTATTTTTTGGATAGGAAATTAGATAAAAAGCTCTTGGCAGATAAAATTTAAGAATGATAACAAAATTTTATGATTTATTTCATGAAAAACATACTGTAAATAATCAATTTGCAGAGTAATAAGAGTAATGAAATTTACTAGAAATTTACAGCCAGAAATAGAGTTTGCGCCTAAAGAATTTTACTAAAAATTATTTTACGGAATATAATACAAATAACAAATACATCTTGATGCGATGTCCTTACAGTCAGAATTCATTTCTGGTTATGTCTGTTAATCAAGAAAAGGTTGATAGTTCCTTCCAAATTCTCCGTTCAACAATAGTCTGGCTGCTAGTTCCTTCCAAGTGAGACATTTGGAACTAGCATTAAGCCTTAGTACTAAATAATCTAACCAAAAATTTAATAGAATAAAATCAAAATGGCAAATTTCATAAATTAATTTATCGAAATCCTAGTTCACGAAATTTAAGAAATTGAGTAAAACTTGTTTCATTTGAAATTAAATTTATTTAAAGTTGCGAAGCAGTAGAGACTCTTGGAACAACTTTTTATTTAAAAATCAAAATTAAAAATTATTAAAAATTGCTGAAACATAAAGAAAAGTAAACTTACCTGTAAACATTGAACAAACAGAAGAAGTGTCCTACAAATTTGAGTCAGTGGCGTATTTAATGCGTGGATCGACCAGGAGCGAGTGTTGTCCTTTTTATAAGAGAGGGCGGACTCTTGGGATCGCATCCGTCTGTTTTTGTCACAAAATCAATTTTTTTTTCTTTTGCAGCCTCCATGACAGCAAAAGGATTTTTTCTAATCTCTGATGGGTGCCGCAGTGGACTGATCGTTAAGACAAGATTCCCAGCAGATCACCGAAGTCAAACATCACCAGCTAAGCTACGGTCAGTGTGCGGGTGGGTGACCACCTGGAGCAGTCTGAGCAAGGTCCGAGGGCTCGTTCGTTGTAATGGAACTGAGTGTCTGAGACCTTACGGCCCTTTTCCCCATTCATCCTGAAATTAGACTAAGAGATATACATGACAAAAATAAAGTTTTGGGATCAAAATGGAGTTAGTGAGATAAGAAAAAAATGGCACTTTGCCATTATTAGGTAATAACAAAATTACAAGTAATAAAAACGTACATGAAAAAAGGTAAAATTAAAGTAAAAGGGGAAAATAAACACTAAGGAATATTTACAGTATTTACAGTTTGGGAATACATACAAAAAGGGGGCGAGTTAAAGAAAGCAAGGTCCGGGGGTGTGCGGTATTGATTCTCATTAAACTTTATCGTAAAATGCTGGACTTCGGACGTAGTTCGTCGGGCTACCAATACAGGGGAACAATCCCCTCTGCAGAAGATCAAAATTGTGATTGCATGTCTTCGGATCATCTGCCGGGATGTTTCCCAGACTGTCTAGTGTGACGTAAACAAAATACACACTTACCTACTTATCTCTGATGGTATTTTTATCTAATAAGTACCTTACGAAATGTGATGTTCTCCGAAGGTGTTGGTACTGGCACACTTTATGTGTTGCTTGCGGCACTGCTCATTGAAAACAAGGCTATAAATCACTTTTTTTTTATCCTTTATTTGCTGAATTTTCTTTGTTCAGCTATTTTCACGATAATTCTATAATTTCAGCTCATCTCTCTCCAAGGCCGGATTAACCATTAAGCACACTAAGCACGTGCTTAGGGCACCAGAAGATTGAGGGGCACCACAAAGCCTAACTAAATGTTCGCAGTACATATTTATTATTTTTTTTTGAAACATTGATAATAAATTTATTATTTTGAGCTTCCTTTTTAAGAGTAGATAACAACCATTTCTAAGTACGAAATTTCACATAATAAAAGAAAAAAAAAATCGAAAGATGTTTTGTATCAAAAATTTTCGGTCTTATAATGAAATTAGGTAGTGAATTTCTACGCAATAAAAGCTCTATTTATTTATCCATTACAATGATTCCATAACATACTGCTACGATTCATGTTAACAGAATATTTTTCGCAGTTGTAGCAAGTTAATACTCCGGCAATTTGATATTTTTATGAAAAAAAAATTTGATTTACACAATTTTGATGCAATGGTTTGATGATGTAAAAAATGTGATTTTTGATGCGAAAAAAAAAATCCATGTTGTGCATGTTTGCAGTTTTTGTGCATGTTTTTGTTTATACTACATAAAATATTTTCTTATACTATATTTTTAATTATATTCTCATGGCAACTGGAAAAGAAGTCACCAAATTACGTAAAGGTTGTGTTGCAAAAATTTGCGTCAAATAATTTTTTTTATTCACTAAATTAAGAAAAAGGAGCTGTGTTTAAGTATCATTTTTTGAAATTCCTTTGTGGAGGAGAGGTTAAATTTGCGAAAAATATGACCACACACTTCGCATCACTTATGATTTTTTTATCTATATATATCGAAATTAGATTTTAAGATTTAAAATATATACTACGTAATATGACTGCAAGCAGCTAGTTTTTGAATAAGGAAAGAATTATAGGTTCCTTAGTCCTTAGAGTCTTGTATAAATACAAATGTTATAAAAGTTGAGCACAAAAGATGTGTAAATTCTCAATGTGAACCGGATGTTCGTTGACGCTGAAAAATACGTTAAGAAGAGTACCCATTAAAACTAATTTAATTTTGAAAGCAAATGTAAGAAATAAGTAGCAATAAAATAAAATTTTCAATCATTGAATTTTGTTTAGTGCAAGTAAACTATATTTTGTGCATCTTATAACAAAATTTGTAAAAATTATAATTAAGAAATAAGAAAAGTACTGAAAATTTCAAATTAAAAATAAATAGCAAATTTAAGAAAGATCTTTTTATTAATTGAATTTTAAAATATGTTTAATAACTAATAAGGAAAATCCTTAGATTATGATAATGATTATATATATATACAATATATGTGTGTAATTTCATCAACTTTTATTATGATGATAATTTGAACGTGTAAATATTTTAAATATAATAATATTATTTCTGTCACTAAAAAAAAATTTAATAGTTGTGCTTAATTTTTACTTGTAGCTCGTGTGTAAATCAGATTGAAATAAATAAATAATTAGTTACGGTATTTCCATTATCCATTTAACTTTTTCTTAAAATAAAAATTGGTCATTCTGCATAAACGAGTGGGAAAAATATTGTTGTTCCCTGTTATTTTATTACAAGTAACAGACTTCTGGGAAACGTGGTTCAATTTAACCTGATCTTGCTTTCTACCTATAACAAACAATCCCGACATAAAACAACAAAAGCTGTATATTGCCAGCATTCGACTCCATGAATTCGAAGGTTCCTGAAAAGGACCACCGTGATTGTCACCAACATATGTGTTAGAATACAAAGCTAAATTTTCTGAGCTAAATTTTCTGAGAAGAAGCACTTTAAGGACAAGACAAGTGTAACCAATTGATTTGCTACAGACAGAGAACATCCTTTCATCTCAGATATCTTTAAGCATCCTATAGGGGACTCATTCCCCCCTCTTTTTTTTCAAAAGAAAAAAGGGTGCATATCTCAGAAAATTCAAATTTTCTTTCTTTCGAGGAGGGGGGGGGTAGAGTTACAAATAAATGGTGACTTATAAGATTGAAGAAAGTAGGAGGTCTAGGAAAGGAAAAGTTTCTTGATTGACATAATTTTTAACCAATAACATTATTTATGCTACAATCAGTAACTAATTTCTCGTATTTACACACCCCCGTGTATACGTGAATGCACAGAACGTGAGTGCACTGAATCCTACATGAATGCACAGAAAAAGTTTATTCTACTAAAACATTATTTTAAATTATTGCTTTTGAAAGCATGCTGTTATAGTGTAAAGCTGATGTTGCTTCAGGTAGTAGCTAAACCCTTCAAATAATTTTATCAATAATTATTATTTATCGATCAATATTGATTGTGTTTAAATCAATATAAGTGAAGAGTTTAATTTTCCTAAAGAATTACTATATTTTAATAATAAAAAATTAATTAAACTTAAATGTAAAAATAAAATTACAATTATTAAAAATTATATAATTTTTTTTTAACATTTTAAGCATTCTATTACACAATAATACTCAAAAGTAATAAAAACAAATTTCAAGTTTTTGTTAAAAATACAATGTGACGTATTTTTTAAGAGGGGATGATGCCGTATTATAAGTTTTAAGAAGTAATTAAATTTTTTAAATGATTGATCTTATCGAAATAAATTTCATTCTATGATGTTAAAATTAAAATAGTTATTCGATTTAAAATAAAAATTTTAGGTAACAATGCACAAATTTTACTTCGATTTATTTTACGAATTTGTCTTTAAATGTTGTAAAGAATATGTAAAATATTTAGTACATAAAATTTTAGTAGGCAAAATAGATTTTAGTAGGTTTAAGATAAATGTTGGTTTAATAAAATTACATACAATACTTCTGTTTATGTTTCTAAGGATTATATTTTTCCAAACCTAAAATTATTTTCTATAAAACTAATGTTGTATTATGTTCGCGTATGCATACAGGAATAAAAAATATCGTAACACCAAAAAAAGTTGATAAATTAAGAGTGATTGTTTGTTATTTTCTACTGATTATTATTTAAGTTTAGTTTTTATATTATATTCATTGTTGCTATACTTATGTTTTTGTTTTGTATTATAAAAACACGAATGTTCCGAATTTGTAAATGAAAATCTGATCATTGAATTTATAGCTATTTAAAGTATTTTATTTATGCATTTATTTACTTATTGAGGACAGAATTTTTATTTACTGTGACAGCTTTTTCAGACCAAAGTTACTGCTATCACTTATGAGAGTTTTAAGTACAGGTTTAATGCAGTAGTTTTAAGTGATTTCTATCATTTTTTCTAAAAGGTCATTTTTTTACTAGTCAAATTAAGATTTAATTGATAGTTATTTATTGCTCTTCAGCTCTTCTGTACCTTTGACTTTGACAGGTCAACTAACTACGAGAATGTCCAAAATATTAAACAAAATAGTAATAATTCTATTAGATAATTAGTTCTGTTTTCCACAGATGCAATCTAGAGTGAGTTGTTATTATGAAATAAGTTCATTTCTGATTTTTAATCCAGATTTTATGGGATCATTTAAGATAATTGTTGCATTTATAAAATTACTCATCACTATTTTTTCCCTTCATTTCTCTTCCTATCATTATTAATATATTAGGTTTAATAAGGAAAAAAGGAATAGTGAAAAGCATTATTATTTCTAAAAGTTGTGTGTTATTATATACAGTGCGTAAAATAAAAAAAAGTAAAAAACCTGAATAACTCTTGATTTAATGATCGGATTTTAACTTACTAGATCTCAATCTAATTGGTTTGAGGGCCAAACTTAAAATATGCAAATTAGTTGGTGCAGAAGATATTTTTTTTAAGTTATGAAATCGGGCAAACGTGCTTCCTCTACCTACATATATGTATATGTTGTTGAATTTGGATATTTGTCTCTCAAAATATGGATGGTATTCACAATATGGAAATTAAGATCCCAAAAGTTTTTTTAAGTTGAAAGTTTGGACTCCTTTATTTAATTGCAGTTTTCATGCATTTCGCCATGTCTCGAGAACTTTTGAAACGAATTGAAAAATTTTTACACTTAATAATAAAATTCATTAACCTAAAAATAATTCTTTGTCAAAAAAATTTTTTTTTAATTATTTATTATTAATAGTCGGAACAATTTTGAATTCAAAAATATACTAATTATTGCATAATTTTAAAGAATATTAATTTAAATAGTAAAATACAAAATTTGAACAAAATCTGTCAAAAAGTTCTTGAAAAATTAAATGTTAAATATATAACTTTTTTAAAATTGAAAGATTCAGGTTTATTTGATTGATTTAGTACAGATTAAATTTTGTATTTTGTCATTTAAAATGATATTTGTTAAATTTTCAATTTGAAGTTATTTCGACTATTCTCTTAATAAATAAAATAATATAAAATGATTAATACTTCTTACAAATTATTTTTGACAAATAACTATTTTTAGGTAAATGAATTTTATTATTGTGTGCTAAAATTTTTTAGTTCGTTTGAAAAATTCTCGAGATATGATCATTTATTTCGAGAGTCAAGAATTCGAATCAATTGGAAAAAAAAAGGTATGCTTTTTTTAGAAAAAGTACGTGTCTGTTTTTCTAATTTAAAGTATTTTGAGTAAAATAAAATATATAAAAGTTCAAACTTTCGATCATGAGTTATTCAAAGTGTTTGCTTTTTTGCACATACCCACAAACATAAGTTATTTGTTTAATATTAATTGAAAAGTTTTCAATTGATTATAATATTTTTTTTTAAAAATTTGATTTAATTTGAATAAATATTTTTTTTTACAAAAAAAATTTGATTTTATATTTTGAATTAACACGTGAATTAGTACTAGATATATTTTTTATTGTTATAGGGGGGAGGGCACCAAAATATTTTCAGTGCTTAGGGCCTCAAGAGGTCTTAATCCGGCCCTGTCTCTCTCAAGATACAGAGGATAAAAGCGAGAAGTATATACATCCTCTTCAACTGAACTCTGTGACCGAGCGGGCTCTGTCGCGTAGAGATAGCGGGTTCAAGTTCCATCGTTTAACCTGCTGTCTTTCTGATATCCCGATGCTTACTATCTGTTCTTAAATCTGACAAATGTCTTATAAGCCACTTCTGTTATGAGCAATATAGTAGTAATAGTTTGTCATTTTTGATCGTATCAAATAATCAAAATACTTACGGGTATACGAGGTATACCCGTACGGGTATACGTATGCTGAATCGTATTCAAAATACGATTCAACATACACTCATAAGAAAAATATGTGAACTGTTTGCAATTTCAAATTAATATTGAAATGTACAGGTTTAAAATTTTCTACAGTGAAAAGTTTTCGGAACTTCAGTATTCAAAAAAGTATACAAAAACTGGACGGATTTTTAATCTGTTTTATTCCTCTATAGAAATACCAAAATTTGCCTAGAAAAATCTAGAAAATTGTTTGAAACGAAAAGTCAGAATTTAATTTTAAATTTAATTCCTTATTTAATAACATTCACTACAATATTAAGAACATCTGTTTTTCCATTCAATTTTGTTTATCAGTATAGAACTATTTTAAATGTTCATATCTTACACAATTTTATAAATTGATCCAAAAATTATTTAACTATATTGAATATTTTAGAAGTTTGGCAAAACGTAAGACGAAAAGTTTATAAAAATGGAACCAGACAAAAATTTAGAAATTAGTTTTCAGAATTTCTCCCCTTTATCTTAAAAAGTTGAATCTCTTTTAAAAACACGCAAATATAGAATTACAATGAATATGTTTAATTTGAAAGCTTCAAGATACATCCAGATTTTCACAATAAGAATGCTAGTTTCTTCTAATTGCTGTGGCACTAATCTGAATCAGGATAAGTTTGGCAAAATGAACACTTACATAAGCAATTTAAAAGACTGAGTGATCTTCCGATGTTTTCAATTATACTAGCCTAAAGGATAGCTTGAGACAAAATACCTTAGCAGAGTTAAAATCTTAAATTGTTCTAGATAACTTCATAAAACGTCTCACAATATCTTAATTAGAATTCATATTTCGCGAAAAGAAATATTTGCTTTAAGATCTTTGATATTCAGTGAGAAAATCTGTGTGCCTGGTGTCTAGGAAATCAGCGTACCAGGAGATGCTCTCTGAACACCAGATTTATTTTAGATTTATTTTAAAATTATAGTTTTGAATCAAACAGTATTTGATTTAACCTATATTTATTGGAATTTTGACACATTATTAAAGAGTTGGCGGGAGAAGGTTTAAAAATAAATAGAAAGTTAAAATTTATGAAAATCTGCTCCTTGACATTCTTAATTTAGGAATATTACAGTCAAAATTTAAAATGTTTTTAATTATATCTTCTTGTATTTAAATTCGTAAGACTATTCATTTAAAAGCAAACAAACTAAAAACTAATAGCAAAGATCTAGAATATCTGTATCAGTCTAGATCATTTACTTTGAGTAGTCAATTAATATGAAAAGGCATTAAATAAACATTCCACAATATATATATATATATATATATAAAAAAGAAAGAGTTCTTGACCTGTTATAGAGTAGTCGTAATTCAACTCGTGGCGACATCTGAGGCTCATTTTCATGCAGTAAACCATTAAGTGTAGATTCCAGTAGAAGTGAATTCTGAAAGAAAACAAACTGTCAATTTCACGATTAGAGATTGTACAAATAGAAATTTAATTTAAAAATCGCTTAAATGTTATCTGAATAACAGTTCAAACCTGACGTAAGCTCTTTAAAGTTTCATTTTTAAGAATTGTTTCATAATGTCTTCTTAACTTAATGGCACTTATCACTAAAATTGATGGGACTTAAATTTAGGTCATTGTAAGAAATTTTTTTTAACCGCAATGAAATGCAATAAAAGTTCAATAATAGTTACTTAGAACTCTCCAAGGTACTACTTAGTAAAAACTAGTATTTACAATTAATAAAAAAAAGTTTAATTTTGAAACGTAACTAGATTTAAAATATTGCATACATTATTATACTTTAAGGCTTTACAAATTACTAACAGAACAAAGTCAACCAGAATTTGAATAAGATGAGAATCTGACAAAATTTTAATCTGGGCTGTCATGGTTTCAGAAACACGAACATTTTAAAATCATTTGATAAACTTCCTAGAACACCTGAAGTTTCTTCTAAGGAATTTTGTCAACCGGTTAACAATATACCAACATATTAACCGAACTTTTGACCGGTTCTAGTTAGCGCATGTTTAGTGTTAAGGTCAACTAACGAGATCTGGCTTGTATTATCGTATCAAATCTATTGCAGTGCGCGTGAACTCTTGTAAAAATAAAACTACCGTTGACTATCAAGGCTTTAAAATTCAATAAAATACATTTGGTGTATGTTTTATATTACCAATAGGAATTTTGGACTGCGAGGAGGTAAAGGTCTCATGGCCAGAAACTAATATTAAATTAGAGACTTATTTGACGTTTTAATTTGCATAAAAGTTTAAGCCGAGATAAAGATTTCTTTAATTGAATACAAAAATACGAAGCATTCTGCCAGAAAACTCTTCCACTTCGTATTGTTCTTGCATCTTATTTTTGGCAATTTAGAATGCTAATTGCAGTATCTGTTTAGATGTTTATTATTAATTTACTGAAAATTTAATTCCTCCTTGCCTTTCGTAAAGTTTATAAAAAGACCATTTATCATGCTACATAATTTAACTTTAAATTACAAGTCTTCAAAAATTAAATTTCGCATTTAACTGGTAAATTGCGTATTTAAAAGTCCCAAAATTTCTAGTGCTGAGTGTCTAAATGTCTAAGAATAGAGAAGTTAATTAGCATGGAAATTTCTAACCAGGAGACAAGATAACATTTGCTGTCTCATGCCCTGCTGTTATCATCCAATGAAAACTTATGATTATAATAGATGTAAGATTAGTGTGAAATATCCCCCCCTCCCCAATAATCACTCATTTCGGTATAAAGTTAAGTTTTTACCTTTGAGTTGTGGTATTTCAAAACTTATTTAACTCCAATTATAGAAAATGTTTCATATACTAATTTTAGGCAAATATTAATTTAAAGAGTCAAACAATATTTAATCTTCACTTAAAAGCCAGAAATAGAGTTTGCGCCTAATGAATTTTACTAAACAAATATTTCACAGAATATGATACAGCTGACATACACACACAATGATGCGAAGTCTTTAAAGACAGAATTCATTTCTCGTTACTTCAGGTAATCAAGAAAATGTTGATAGTCCCTTCCATACTAGCAAATTCTCCGTTCAACAATATCCATGCAGCAAGTTCCTTCCAAACTGTGAAATTATCATTATCCAGGCTGCTAGTTAGATCAATCACTCGACCAAACGGACGTCACGGAGATATTTTAGTTATTTATTGCGTAAGGAGTAGTGGTTTCTTAACGCTTAAAAGCAATTTTTACATTAAAAACGGTTTGAAAAATTTGTTTTGAAAATAGTGTTACCATACACCAGAAAAGGTTACAATACACTAGAAAAGGTTAACCAAACGAATATTGCGTTAAATTTTTTTTAAATAGCCTCTAGATGCTTCAATCATCTAGAAATTTAAGAATACTTTTCCACTATTTTTCAAAAAATAAGTAATATAAAATTTAAATAGAACTATCACTTGATAATATACTTAAACTGCAGCAATAGACAAGCTATATCACTGTATTTAAAGTGTAATTATTTTAAAGAAATTTAGTGTTTTGATGAAAGTCCAAAAGTAGCTTACAAGAAATGGATTAAAATTATTTAAATTAACTTATCAAAATCCCAGTTCGTGAGACTTAAAAATTTCGGGAAACTTTTCATTTGAAATTAAATTATTTATTTTAAAGTTAACAAGACTTTCAACGGCCACGAAGCTAAAGATTCAAATATAAACTTTTTATTTTATAATCACATCATACAAAACTATGGCTGAATATATAAGAACGAAAGCAAACTTACCTACTAATATTGAATAACCAACAGAAGTTCAGTACCACAATTTTGACTTGGCACAATCTTAAATGCGTGGGTCAAGAACTACAAACCAACTGATCAAGTTTCTCAGAGTAACTATCCAGGAACGGATGTCTGCTCTTTCATCTAAATTGAAGAAAGGGAAGGGAGTTAACATTAAGTTAAATCTCAGAATGAACAATTGACAATCAAGTCTGGGTTATACCTAAAGATAAATCGCAAGTTGATACATAAAAGGGAACAAATTGAAGATATCGAAAAAATTTTTACACTATTTACAAAAGATTGAGCGACTTTTATATAAGAGGTTGGGTACTTTGGATCGCATTAGTTTGCTCATTTTTGTCACAAAAACTTTTCTTTTGCAGCCTCCTTGAGGTGGCTGATTCGAATCCCGCCGTAACCCAGGATGTGATGTCCTTTAAAATGTTCTATATGTCCTACTAGACAAAGGTTTATAAGCCTGAATTGAGCAATCAAATCTGCAAATGTAATTTCATTAAATCCTCCTCGACCGGAAAGAATTTTTCCATCTCTGATGGGTCCCGCAGAGGATTGATCGTTAAGACACGATTCTCAGCAGATCACCGAAGTCAAGCATCACTGGCAGGGGTCAGTGTGCGAGTGGGTGACCACTTAGATCAGTCTGTGCAAGATCAGAGGGTGTGCATATGGGTCCGCATTAAACTGTTCTGCTTTAAAGTGTTAGACTTCACGCTTAGGTCGTCGGATATTTGATGCTCTCCAAAAGTGTCGGTATTGGTACACCCTATTTGTTATTTATAGTTCTGCCCATCGAAAACCATGCAATAAATCATTTTTTTTAAAAATCCTTAATAGCTGAGTATTTCGTTGCTCAGCTATATTCGCTATAATTTCAGCTCATCTCTCTCAAGAGACAGAGGATAAAAGCGAGAAGTATATACATCCTCTTCATCAAATGAACTCTGTGATCGAGCGGGTAGAGATAGCGGGTTCAAGTCCCATCGTTCAACCTGGTGTCTTTGTGATGTCCTGATACTTACTATCTGTTCTTAAATCTGACAAATGACTTATGAGCCACTTCTGTTATGAGCAATATACTAGTAATATTTTGTCATTTTTGATCATATCAATTACTCAAAATATTTATCAAACAAAGTACTTAACAAACTTAGTCGAATAATATTATTACAATAATTGATAATAATTATATAAATAAATATATTATTTTTTAATAAGGGTAGAGGAAACTTTGAATTATATATTGCTTCTAATTATTGGGTCAATCCAAATTTGGATAAGTTTGGCAAAATTAAAGCTTAGGTAAGAATTTCCGAAGTCATCGCCCAATGTTTCCAATTATACTAGCCTAAACGATAACTTGAAATAGACAGTAAAATATCTTAGAGTTAAAAATCTTAAAAAATTTTCTCGATGACTACATAAAAAGGTCCCACAACATCTTACTTAGAATTAAAATTTCGAAAAAGGAAAGACTTTCTTCATATTCGGTGAGGAAATCGGAATGTTGCATAGGAAGACAGTGAACATGGAGACAGTGAATATGCCAGATATTTTAAAATTTTATTTTTGAATCTAACAGTATTTGCTTTAACCAATATTTATTGGAATTCTGTAAATTTGACATATTAAAAAGTTGGCGGTGAAGGCTTAAAGAATAAATAGAAAGTTATAAGTCACAAAATTCTGCTCTTCTGCATTCATTGTATAGGAATATTACAATCAAAATTTAAATGACATGTTTTTAATTATATCCTAATGTTTTAAGAAAATTCATAAGACTATTCACTAAAAAAGGAAAGTAACATCAAAGATCTTAAATATCTGGATCAGTCTAGATCATTCACAATGTGCAGACAATTAATGTGAAGTGTACAAACTAAATAAATTCCTCAAAATATGAAGAGTTCTCGACCTGTATAGAGTCGTCCAGATTCAACTCATGTCATCTGAGGATCATTTCCATACAATAAACCATTAGGTGAAGATTCCAATTTTTAGTGACTTATAATTCGGAAAGAAAGCAAATTGTCAATTTCACGATTTGAGATTAAACAAAAAGAAGTTTCATTTAAAAACTACTTAAACGTTACCTAAATAACAGTTTAAACCTGACGAACTCTTTACGAAATGAAACTAATGACTTTTTAAACAACTTTTCACTAAAATTGATGGGACTTAAAATTTTTTTAAAAGTAATTAAGAAAATTTCTAAAACTGACATGAAATGCAATTCAATAAGTTCAACAATTAATACACTCCAAGGTGTTACTTAGAAAAACCAATATTTACAATTAAGAAAAGTTTAACAGTTTAAGTTTGAGACGTAACTAGACTTAATATATAGTACACATTATAATACTTTAAGCCTTCACAATTATTAACAGAAGTTCAAAAGACATAGTCGAACGGAACTTGAACAGTACCAGAATCTGACAATCATGGTATCATGGTTTTATATACACAATGGTTGAGTACAAGGTAAAGCCCAAGGTTTTGCTTGCCCAAAATAGTTGTGAAAACTTTTGTCTTTAGACAGATTTCTTTTAACTTTCTTTAAAAAATTTTTGAAAGACTTTATTATTTACAGAAATCTAACTTTAACTATTAAATGTAGATCAATGTCTTAAATTTAATAAAAACGATCAAAAATAAATTTCAGAGTTTGTCTTAACGCTCACGCTGCCTAATTTATCAAAATAAATTAAAACATTACGCAGTTTTATTTCATACTTTCAAGTATATATATTTTAGAATTGACGCATACATAAATTTTTTACCAAAGTATTTTCTAGATTAAAAATTAGATAAAAAGCTTGACAGAGGAAATCTAAGAATCATAAAAGCAGAATTTTAAAAATCCTTCGTTAAATGATTTATTTTATGAAAAACATACTGTAAATATTCAATTTGCAGAATAATAGGAGTAATGAAATTTACAACCAGAAACAGAGTTTGCGCCTGAAGAACTTTACTAAACAAATATTTTACAGAATATAATACAAATAATCATACAATTACTAAGACGAAAATTACGATATTTACTTTAGCTAGATGTTTAAAACTTTCAAAACATGTTGTTAAATAATGACAAAAGTGAGACATTTGGGACTAGCATTATGCCTTAGCACTAAATAATCTAACCAAAAATTTAATACAATAAAATCAAAATGATGAAAAATTTCGGACATTCATAAATTACTTTAGCAAAATCCTAGTTCTAGAGATTTAAAAAATTGAGTGAAACTCGTTTAATTTGAAATCAAATAATTTATTTAGAGTTACGAAGCTGAAGAGAATCGTACATTAACTTTTCTTTTAAATGTGAAAATAAATTCACGTAAAAATTGCTGAAACATAAAAATGAAAGTAAACTTATCTGTAAACATTCAACAAACAATCGAAGATGTGTCCCACAAATTTGAGCCAGTGGCGTATTCAATGCGTGGGTGAAGAACGAGCGAATGTTGCTCTATTTATATGAGAGGACGGGTTCTTGGGATCGCATCCGTCAGTTTGTTTTTGTCACAAAACAATTTTTTTTTCTTTTGCAGCTTCCTTGACCGCAAAGGATTTTTTTTAAAATCTGTGACGGGTTCAGCAGTGGACTGATCGTTAAGACACGGATCCCAGCAGATTACCGAAGTCAAACATCACCAGCTTAGCTACGGTCAGTGTGCGGGTGGGTGACCACTTGGAGCAGTGCCGGATTAAGCGTCCTAGGCCATTCAAATTTTTGGGGCCCTCAGATTAAATTTGTTTGTAATTATTTATTGACCAAATAGAATTACGAACACTAAATAATTATAAAACACTAAAACAATTATGAGACACTTCAATTGAGGCACTAAATAACTTCTTTTTCATTTAAAACGTCTCAATAATATTACCAACACTTAATTCTTTGCTTCTTGTTTAAACAAGTCACAGCTGGCTATAGTACTGCCTTCAATTTTTCTGAACGCAAATCAAAATGGCAAATTTGAACTTAAAAAATATTGATAAATCTTATAGTACATAAACTATAATAATACTTATAAATAATAACTAAAATAAAAAACTAAACTCAGCTGCACGACAGCCCATAGAGGGCCAATGCCTACTGTGCCCATCTCAGTTATCTTGACTTTGGGCTCTGGGGTGCAGGAGCAGATGTTCCGGTCTGGTGGACAGCCGAACTCGAAACCCCCAGTGTTTAGTTCCCAAGCATGCTTGGTACTCCTATATCGACCCACTGAAGGAATGAAAGGCTGAGTTAGCCTTGCCCGGCCCGAGGATCGAACCAGGGACCTGTGGCACGACAGCGCTTTTTTTTAATCATTAATTGCTAAATTTTTCGTTGCTTAGCTATTTTCACTATAATTCTATTATTTCAGCTCATGTCTCTCAAGAAACAGAGGATAACTGGGAGAAGTTTATAGATCCTCTTCATCAACTGAATTCTGTGATCGAGCGGGTAGAGATAGCGGGTCCCATCGTTCAACCTGGTGTGTCTGTGATGTCCTGATGCCTACTATCTGCTCTTAAATTTGACGAATGACTTATAAGCCACCTCTGTTATGAGCAATATAGTAGTAATATTTTATTTGTCATTTTTGATCGCAACAATTACTCAAAATTCTTATCAAACAAAATACTAAACAAACTCGGTCGAGTAATATTATTATTGTAATAATTGATAATAATTATATAAATAAATTAATCTATTTTTTGATAAGGGTAGAGAAAACTTTGAATTGTATAGTATAAAAGTTTTTAGATAATTTTGAACGATGTAACTTTAGATGGCAAAATTCACAATTTAGAACAAAATCATTCGAATATTTTTTTAAAAATTAAAATTTTAAACTTAGGTTTTTAAATTTTTTTAAAATTTCAATTCGACTATTTGAATATTGTTCGAACACACTCTCATTTAAATATTTTTCTTACAGACTTCCTTTTTTTTTTCCAATATTAAACCACGCCATCTTTTTTTTCAGTACTCTAACCAAATGTGACTGGAAGAGTTTTCTAGCAATTGTCTTATCTCCCTTTTGATCAATTATCCAACCCACTATCTTTTTATTGGCACTTGGACCTGCTATCATTTAATCAGTACTCAAACTAATTTTTTTATCGGTACTAGAATCCACTCATTTTTACCGGTTCCCGAACTCGCTATCATTTGTTCAATGCTGGATTCCTTTATCATTTGATCGTTATACTTAAATCCACTCTCTTTTATCGGTTTTCGAACTTGTTATCACTTGTTCCTTACTGAATTCTACTATAATTTAATCATTACTTGAAGAATCCACTATTTGTTATCGGTTCCCGAACTCGCTATCATTTGTTCAATGCTGGATTCTATTATAATTTGATCATCACTTAAATCCACTCTCTATTATCGGTTCTCGAACTTGCTATCATTTGTTCCTTACTGAATTCTACTATAATTTAATCATTACTTGAAGAATCCACTATTTGTTATCGGTTCCCGAACTCGCTATCATTTGTTCAATGCTGGATTCTATTATCATTTGATCATCACTTAAATCCACTCTCTTTTATCGGTTTTCGAACTTGTTATCACTTGTTCCTTACTGAATTCTACTATAATTTAATCATTACTTGAAGAATCCACTATCTGTTATCGGTACCACGGAGGAAGTAGCATACCGTCTGGAGATCAGTGGACCCAACTTCCAGAAGATGTCGTGTGGTGTTTATAAGAATAAAAATGTATTTAAATAAATAATAAATAAGAAAAATGAAATTTTAAAATGCCAGATTATTTGTTAGATTGTAAGTTATTTCAAAGCATTTACAATACTTAAATTTTTTTAATACTTTATTACAATTCATTGCGTTTTTTTTTCAAAGGATCGATCGCAAGTTAACTGGTTACGTCCCGGTGGGCGAGTTCATCTCTGCATGTTTTATTAGTCCCACAGTGGTAATGATTGTAAGACACGGTTCCCAGTAGGTCACCGAAATCTTGCATTTCTGGCAGCTTTGATCAGCCCGTGGAGGGACCGAGGGTGTGCTTAATCTTTCCTCGTTGAACTGTTCTACAGTATAGTACTCGACTGCAACAAGTTGAAAGGTATTTTTCTAAACTTTTAGATAATTCATGTATTATGTTAACAATCTCACTACATGTATTGCACGTTCTTTAAGCAAAATAAAAGCTATGAAAACCTAATTAAGATCTATAAAGAAAAAAGTGAGTTCTTTAGCAATAATTTCTATCGAAAGTGAAACCGCGGAAGCAATTGATTTTGAAAGAGTCTGTTGCATCTGTTAAAGCACGAAAAAATACATTTTAATGTTTATATGTTTCTTTATCATAAAATATTACATTGATTAAAAATATTATGTTTAATAGATATTAGAATACTTGAGGTAATATCCTCATTCATTAAACTGACGGCTTTCTTTTTTTAAACCTTGAAATCGTTAAATGTTATTTATCTTGTGATTCTTCACCGCTTTCCTGATTATACCGAGTTAAATCTGGTGTGTATACATTGCAAATATTTATTATCCCGAGTTAAATCTGGTGTGTATACATTGCAAATATTTATTATCCCGAGTTAAATCTGGTGTGTATACATTGCAAATATTTATTATCCCGAGTTAAATCTGGTGTGTATACATTGCAAATATTTATTATCCCGAGTTAAATCTGGTGTGTATACATTGCAAATATTTATTATCCCGAGTTAAATCTGGTGTGTATACATTGCAAATATTTATTATCCCGAGTTAAATCTGGTGTGTATACATTGCAAATATTTATTATCCCGAGTTAAATCTGGTGTGTATACATTGCAAATATTTATTATCCCGAGTTAAATCTGGTGTGTATACATTGCAAATATTTATTATCCCGAGTTAAATCTGGTGTGTATACACTGCAAATATTTATCATCCCGAGTTAAATCTGGTGTGTATACATTGCAAATATTTATCATCCCGAGTAAACTCGGGCATAACAGAATTCGTCACGTTTTCACTCGGCCGGAAGCAAAGCAAAAAGTAATTATAATCTGGTGTGAATGAAAGTTTTGCTGTTTGTGGGACAGCAAATCTGTTTTGATGTACGATGGTTGCTGAATTTACACAGAAAAAAGAGTAAAAAAATGACGATCGAAAGTAATGCAGGTGATTTTTCAGATTATGCAAATGTGACGATGTACGACGACTAATATTTAACTTTTTTCATTTGCCCGAGATAATACGGGACTGTTGGTAAATTAAATAGTTTTGACACATAAAAAAATTAAAATTTCATGAGTATTATGTTTTTGCCTTAGTTCCTTGTATTTATTAACCCTTTTGAAGTCCGTGGTATGTATACTTACCACCACGTTTTACCACTTTTAATTTAGGTTTCCATTTTTCAATAACTTCAGCTTTCTTGAAGTGAGTTTGAATAAAATTGGTAACCATTTGTCACTTTTAAAAAACGTATAAAAGTTATAAAATACATAATTCCTTTTGAAGTTTGTAGCATTTAAAGAATTCATTTTATAAATAAAGAAAAATAAAAGTCAGTAAGTTCCTGATAGGTCATGTCAAATATATTTAAGACCAAAAAAATCTGATTTTTCTAAACTAAATGAGTTTTTTTTTTCTTATATCAATTACTGTTCTTAAAACAATTTCAATTCCAAAAATACTTTAATTTACCTTTACTAGAAATAAAGGGCCCATTAAAGGGTTAATGAAATAAAAAAAAAAATAGGTTGATTTTTAGCATTTTGATCATCACTTAAATCCACTCTCTTTTAACGGTTTTTCGAACTTGTTATCACTTGTTCCTTACTGAATTCTACTATAATTTAATCATTACTTGAAGAATCCACTATCTGTTATCGGTACCACGGAGGAAGTAGCATACCGTCTGGAGATCAGTGGACCCAACTTCCAGAAGATGTCGTGTGGTGTTTATAAGAATAAAAATGTATTTAAATAAATAATAAATAAGAAAAATGAAATTTTAAAATGCCAGATTATTTGTTAGATTGTAAGTTATTTCAAAGCATTTACAATACTTAAATTTTTTTAATACTTTATTACAATTCATTGCGTTTTTTTTTCAAAGGATCGATCGCAAGTTAACTGGTTACGTCCCGGTGGGCGAGTTCATCTCTGCATGTTTTATTAGTCCCACAGTGGTAATGATTGTAAGACACGGTTCCCAGTAGGTCACCGAAATCTTGCATTTCTGGCAGCTTTGATCAGCCCGTGGAGGGACCGAGGGTGTGCTTAATCTTTCCTCGTTGAACTGTTCTACAGTATAGTACTCGACTGCAACAAGTTGAAAGGTATTTTTCTAAACTTTTAGATAATTCATGTATTATGTTAACAATCTCACTACATGTATTGCACGTTCTTTAAGCAAAATAAAAGCTATGAAAACCTAATTAAGATCTATAAAGAAAAAAGTGAGTTCTTTAGCAATAATTTCTATCGAAAGTGAAACCGCGGAAGCAATTGATTTTGAAAGAGTCTGTTGCATCTGTTAAAGCACGAAAAAATACATTTTAATGTTTATATGTTTCTTTATCATAAAATATTACATTGATTAAAAATATTATGTTTAATAGATATTAGAATACTTGAGGTAATATCCTCATTCATTAAACTGACGGCTTTCTTTTTTTAAACCTTGAAATCGTTAAATGTTATTTATCTTGTGATTCTTCACCGCTTTCCTGATTATACCGAGTTAAATCTGGTGTGTATACATTGCAAATATTTATTATCCCGAGTTAAATCTGGTGTGTATACATTGCAAATATTTATTATCCCGAGTTAAATCTGGTGTGTATACATTGCAAATATTTATTATCCCGAGTTAAATCTGGTGTGTATACATTGCAAATATTTATTATCCCGAGTTAAATCTGGTGTGTATACATTGCAAATATTTATTATCCCGAGTTAAATCTGGTGTGTATACATTGCAAATATTTATTATCCCGAGTTAAATCTGGTGTGTATACATTGCAAATATTTATTATCCCGAGTTAAATCTGGTGTGTATACATTGCAAATATTTATTATCCCGAGTTAAATCTGGTGTGTATACATTGCAAATATTTATTATCCCGAGTTAAATCTGGTGTGTATACACTGCAAATATTTATCATCCCGAGTTAAATCTGGTGTGTATACATTGCAAATATTTATCATCCCGAGTAAACTCGGGCATAACAGAATTCGTCACGTTTTCACTCGGCCGGAAGCAAAGCAAAAAGTAATTATAATCTGGTGTGAATGAAAGTTTTGCTGTTTGTGGGACAGCAAATCTGTTTTGATGTACGATGGTTGCTGAATTTACACAGAAAAAAGAGTAAAAAAATGACGATCGAAAGTAATGCAGGTGATTTTTCAGATTATGCAAATGTGACGATGTACGACGACTAATATTTAACTTTTTTCATTTGCCCGAGATAATACGGGACTGTTGGTAAATTAAATAGTTTTGACACATAAAAAAATTAAAATTTCATGAGTATTATGTTTTTGCCTTAGTTCCTTGTATTTATTAACCCTTTTGAAGTCCGTGGTATGTATACTTACCACCACGTTTTACCACTTTTAATTTAGGTTTCCATTTTTCAATAACTTCAGCTTTCTTGAAGTGAGTTTGAATAAAATTGGTAACCATTTGTCACTTTTAAAAAACGTATAAAAGTTATAAAATACATAATTCCTTTTGAAGTTTGTAGCATTTAAAGAATTCATTTTATAAATAAAGAAAAATAAAAGTCAGTAAGTTCCTGATAGGTCATGTCAAATATATTTAAGACCAAAAAAATCTGATTTTTCTAAACTAAATGAGTTTTTTTTTTCTTATATCAATTACTGTTCTTAAAACAATTTCAATTCCAAAAATACTTTAATTTACCTTTACTAGAAATAAAGGGCCCATTAAAGGGTTAATGAAATAAAAAAAAAAATAGGTTGATTTTTAGCATTTTGATCATCACTTAAATCCACTCTCTTTTAACGGTTTTTCGAACTTGTTATCACTTGTTCCTTACTGAATTCTACTATAATTTAATCATTACTTGAAGAATCCACTATCTGTTATCGGTACCACGGAGGAAGTAGCATACCGTCTGGAGATCAGTGGACCCAACTTCCAGAAGATGTCGTGTGGTGTTTATAAGAATAAAAATGTATTTAAATAAATAATAAATACGAAAAATGAAATTTTAAAATGCCAGATTATTTGTTAGATTGTAAGTTATTTCAAAGCATTTACAATACTTAAATTTTTTTAATACTTTATTACAATTCATTGCGTTTTTTTTTCAAAGGATCGATCGCAAGTTAACTGGTTACGTCCCGGTGGGCGAGTTCATCTCTGCATGTTTTATTTGTCCCACAGTGGTAATGATTGTAAGACACGGTTCCCAGTAGGTCACTGAAATCTTGCATTTCTGGCAGCTTTGATCAGCCCGTGGAGGGACCGAGGGTGTGCTTAATCTTTCCTCGTTGAACTGTTCTACAGTATAGTACTCGACTGCAACAAGTTGAAAGGTATTTTTCTAAACTTTTAGATAATTCATGTATTATGTTAACAATCTCACTACATGTATTGCACGTTCTTTAAGCAAAATAAAAGCTATGAAAACCTAATTAAGATCTATAAAGACACAAGTGAGTTCTTTAGCAATAATTTCTATCGAAAGTGAAACCGCGGAAGCAATTGATATTGAAAGAGTCTGTTGCATCTGTTAAAGCACGAAAAAATACATTTTAATGTTTATATGTTTCTTTATCATAAAATATTACATTGATTAAAAATATTATGTTTAATAGATATTAGAATACTTGAGGTAATATCCTCATTCATTAAACTGACGGCTTTCTTTTTTTAAACCTTGAAATCGTTAAATGTTATTTATCTTGTGATTCTTCACCGCTTTCCTGATTATACCGAGTTAAATCTGGTGTGTATACATTGCAAATATTTATTATCCCGAGTTAAATCTGGTGTGTATACATTGCAAATATTTATTATCCCGAGTTAAATCTGGTGTGTATATATTGCAAATATTTATTATCCCGAGTTAAATCTGGTGTGTATACATTGCAAATATTTATTATCCCGAGTTAAATCTGGTGTGTATACATTGCAAATATTTATTATCCCGAGTTAAATCTGGTGTGTATACATTGCAAATATTTATTATCCCGAGTTAAATCTGGTGTGTATACATTGCAAATATTTATCATCCCGAGTTAAATCTGGTGTGTATACATTGCAAATATTTATCATCCCGAGTTAAATCTGGTGTGTATACATTGCAAATATTTATCATCCCGAGTTAAATCTGGTGTGTATACACTGCAAATATTTATCATCCAGAGTTAAATCTGGTGTGTATACATTGCAAATATTTATCATCCAGAGTTAAATCTGGTGTGTATACATTGCAAATATTTATTATCCCGAGTTAAATCTGGTGTGTATACATTGCAAATATTTATTATCCCGAGTTAAATCTGGTGTGTATACACTGCAAATATTTATCATCCCGAGTTAAATCTGGTGTGTATACATTGCAAATATTTATCATCCCGAGTAAACTCGGGCATAACAGAATTCGTCACGTTTTCACTCGGCCGGAAGCAAAGCAAAAAGTAATTATAATCTGGTGTGAATGAAAGTTTTGCTGTTTGTGGGACAGCAAATCTGTTTTGATGTACGATGGTTGCTGAATTTACACAGAAAAAAGAGTAAAAAAATAACGATCGAAAGTAATGCAGGTGATTTTTCAGATTATGCAAATGTGACGATGTACGACGACTAATATTTAACTTTTTTCATTTGCCCGAGATAATACGGGACTGTTGGTAAATTAAATAGTTTTGACACATAAAAAAATTAAAATTTCATGAGTATTATGTTTTTGCCTTAGTTCCTTGTATTTATTAACCCTTTTGAAGTCCGTGGTAAGTATACTTACCACCACGTTTTACCACTTTTAATTTAGGTTTCCATTTTTCAATAACTTCAGCTTTCTTGAAGTGAGTTTGAATAAAATTGGTAACCATTTGTCACTTTTAAAAAACGTATAAAAGTTATAAAATACATAATTCCTTTTGAAGTTTGTAGCATTTAAAGAATTCATTTTATAAATAAAGAAAAATAAAAGTCAGTAAGTTCCTGATAGGTCATGCCAAATATATTTAAGACCAAAAAAATCTGATTTTTCTAAACTAAATGAGTTTTTTTTTTCTTATATCAATTACTGTTCTTAAAACAATTTCAATTCCAAAAATACTTTAATTTACCTTTACTAGAAATAAAGGGCCCATTAAAGGGTTAATGAAATAAAAAAAAAAAATAGGTTGATTTTTAGCATTTTGATCATCACTTAAATCCACTCTCTTTTATCGGTTTTCGAACTTGTTATCACTTGTTCCTTACTGAATTCTACTATAATTTAATCATTACTTGAAGAATCCACTATCTGTTATCGGTACCACGGAGGAAGTAGCATACCGTCTGGAGATCAGTGGACCCAACTTCCAGAAGATGTCGTGTGGTGTTTATAAGAATAAAAATGTATTTAAATAAATAATAAATAAGAAAAATGAAATTTTAAAATGCCAGATTATTTGTTAGATTGTAAGTTATTTCAAAGCATTTACAATACTTAAATTTTTTTAATACTTTATTACAATTCATTGCGTTTTTTTTTCAAAGGATCGATCGCAAGTTAACTGGTTACGTCCCGGTGGGCAAGTTCATCTCTGCATGTTTTATTTGTCCCACAGTGGTAATGATTGTAAGACACGGTTCCCAGTAGGTCACCGAAATCTTGCATTTCTGGCAGCTTTGATCAGCCCGTGGAGGGACCGAGGGTGTGCTTAATCTTTCCTCGTTGAACTGTTCTACAGTATAGTACTCGACTGCAACAAGTTGAAAGGTATTTTTCTAAACTTTTAGATAATTCATGTATTATGTTAACAATCTCACTACATGTATTGCACGTTCTTTAAGCAAAATAAAAGCTATGAAAACCTAATTAAGATCTATAAAGACACAAGTGAGTTCTTTAGCAATAATTTCTATCGAAAGTGAAACCGCGGAAGCAATTGATTTTGAAAGAGTCTGTTGCATCTGTTAAAGCACGAAAAAATACATTTTAATGTTTATATGTTTCTTTATCATAAAATATTACATTGATTAAAAATATTATGTTTAATAGATATTAGAATACTTGAGGTAATATCCTCATTCATTAAACTGACGGCTTTCTTTTTTTAAACCTTGAAATCGTTAAATGTTATTTATCTTGTGATTCTTCACCGCTTTCCTGATTATACCGAGTTAAATCTGGTGTGTATACATTGCAAATATTTATTATCCCGAGTTAAATCTGGTGTGTATACATTGCAAATATTTATTATCCCGAGTTAAATCTGGTGTGTATACATTGCAAATATTTATTATCCCGAGTTAAATCTGGTGTGTATACATTGCAAATATTTATTATCCCGAGTTAAATCTGGTGTGTATACATTGCAAATATTTATTATCCCGAGTTAAATCTGGTGTGTATACATTGCAAATATTTATTATCCCGAGTTAAATCTGGTGTGTATACATTGCAAATATTTATTATCCCGAGTTAAATCTGGTGTGTATACATTGCAAATATTTATTATCCCGAGTTAAATCTGGTGTGTATACATTGCAAATATTTATCATCCCGAGTTAAATCTGGTGTGTATACATTGCAAATATTTATCATCCCGAGTTAAATCTGGTGTGTATACATTGCAAATATTTATCATCCCGAGTTAAATCTGGTGTGTATACATTGCAAATATTTATCATCCCGAGTTAAATCTGGTGTGTATACATTGCAAATATTTATTATCCCGAGTTAAATCTGGTGTGTATACATTGCAAATATTTATTATCCCGAGTTAAATCTGGTGTGTATACACTGCAAATATTTATCATCCCGAGTTAAATCTGGTGTGTATACATTGCAAATATTTAACATCCCGAGTAAACTCGGGCATAACAGAATTCGTCACGTTTTCACTCGGCCGGAAGCAAAGCAAAAAGTAATTATAATCTGGTGTGAATGAAAGTTTTGCTGTTTGTGGGACAGCAAATCTGTTTTGATGTACGATGGTTGCTGAATTTACACAGAAAAAAGAGTAAAAAAATGACGATCGAAAGTAATGCAGGTGATTTTTCAGATTATGCAAATGTGACGATGTACGACGACTAATATTTAACTTTTTTCATTTGCCCGAGATAATACGGGACTGTTGGTAAATTAAATAGTTTTGACACATAAAAAAATTAAAATTTCATGAGTATTATGTTTTTGCCTTAGTTCCTTGTATTTATTAACCCTTTTGAAGTCCGTGGTAAGTATACTTACCACCACGTTTTACCACTTTTAATTTAGGTTTCCATTTTTCAATAACTTCAGCTTTCTTGAAGTGAGTTTGAATAAAATTGGTAACCATTTGTCACTTTTAAAAAACGTATAAAAGTTATAAAATACATAATTCCTTTTGAAGTTTGTAGCATTTAAAGAATTCATTTTATAAATAAAGAAAAATAAAAGTCAGTAAGTTCCTGATAGGTCATGTCAAATATATTTAAGACCAAAAAAATCTGATTTTTCTAAACTAAATGAGTTTTTTTTTTCTTATATCAATTACTGTTCTTAAAACAATTTCAATTCCAAAAATACTTTAATTTACCTTTACTAGAAATAAAGGGCCCATTAAAGGGTTAATGAAATCAAAAAAAAAAATAGGTTGATTTTTAGCATTTTTCTTCTTCAAAGAAATTGGTAACGGAAACGGTTAAATCAACTTTCAGGATTGATTTAGATTTTATTAATTTCTGATAGTAACATTGTTATTTGAAATATGAAAAGCAATTTTATACATCCTTTTGACCACACCAGAGAGAGAATTGAAACGGTCTTTTTTTGTGTTCAAAAAATAAGTCTAAAAAATGTTTTAAAAAAAAGTGTTTAAAAAATAAGTTTAAAAAATGTTTTAAAAAAAGTGTTTACAAAATAAGTTTAAAAAATGTTTTAAAAAAAAGTGTTTACAAAATAAGTTTAAAAAATGTTTTAAAAAAAAGTGTTTAAAAAATAAGTGTAAAAAATATTTTAAAAACGGTGTTTAAAAAATAAGTTTAAAAAATGTTTTACAAAATGTATTTAAAAAATAAGTTTAAAAAATGTTTTACCAAATGTGTTTAAAAAATAAGTTTAAAAAATGTTTTAAAAAAAGTGTTTAAAAAACAGTTTGAAAAATGTTTTTAAAACAGTGTTTAAAAAATGTTTTAAAAAAATGTGTTTAAAAAATAAGAATAATTTGTACGCATCAGTTAAAGGTATTCGGTTGATCAGATCAAATCGGTATCAGATCAGATCAGATTCGGTATCAGATTTGTAGGTGAATGATAATTTACCACAAGTGTTTTAACTATAGGAGGAATAACACTAATTGGTTAACAAATGAAAACTATAGCATTGCCATGTTTGAAAAATGTTCAAGTTATATAGAATAATGGAATCGTTTGATATATGATAATCTTTGCACTTTCATAAATAAGAGTTTGGAAAAAGCCAACCTACTTTAAGCGCTGAAGAGTTTTGTCCTTCATGCATAGGAACCACACCAACCCTTGAAGGACTGGTTTACATTATGCCTAAGGAAACTAGCCTTCTTCCCCTATGTATATTCTTTGGTTAAGGTTTTATATCTGGCTTGAAAATGACTTTTAAAACAAAATATTAACTAACAGTATTGAGGAGTTGAATCATTTTCAAGCATATCAGTATGTAAAGTAGCTGGAGCCTTTATTATATACATATCTTGCTAATGGCAACACCAGTCAAACTAAACGTGTTTCAAATACCGTGCTACAAGAGTTTCTTAAATACTGTAGGTAAAATGTGTCGTTATTTCATTGTCAATCGAAATTTAGTACTCATTTCGACGTAAAACGAAACAACAGACGCAGAATTAAGAAAAGAAACTAATGATACGGAATTTAAAAGTTTATACTTTTACGCGTAAAATAGAAAAAAATAGGATGCATCACTCCAGCTAAAAAATTATATCACCATCGAAAATTCCCCACACGTCTAATGAAAATGTTGTGCTTTTATTGTTTTCGTCTAAAATAAAAATAATAAAATTAATTTTTCTATTTCTTTTATTTAACTCAGTTACCGCTGCTGAGCAGCAGACCCAATTTAGGTTTACGATTACTCATGAACTCCGTAGCCTTGTCATATTGAACCCAATCCAGAAGACAAGGGAACTCCTGGATTAAGTATTGGGAGAAATTTTGCCTTCGTTATGGACTTCTTGAGCCGCAGTGGCTGACGGCAAGGAGACTCTAACCCGTAATCCGTCTACCACTGACGATATTTTACGTCAGCTCTGTTCGGTGCGAGCCGGGTTTATTATAGAATAATAGTAGAAATAAACTTATAATTGTAGTAGAAAGCAACATTAAGAAAGGACGATAAGTAACTGTTACAAGTATATAAGTAAAAAAAAAGTAAATTAATAAATAATTTATGGATTAATTTTTTGCGGTTAAATTGTTAAAATAATTAATTTTATAAGAAATCTACCTTCCCGGAGGACTTTTTGACGAAACTAACCCGCATTTGCGTTGCATAGACAGGAAAACCACGAAAACCTCCCACTGTTAGCTCGACGGCGAGGGGAATCTAACCTATAATCCGTCTACCGTTGAGGATATTTTAAGTCAGCAATTTGTTTAATGCGAACTGGTTGCGGAATTCTTATCGAGCTGCCATTGCTGGGATTCGAACCCGGGGTTCGAATTGGAAGGCGGACACTCTATCCCCTGAGTCACCACGGCTCTTTTTTTTCCTACTTTAAATATGAGACAAATTTAAAAACTTGAATCTTAAAGTTATTAATGTAGTTTTTGTTTCTTAACATTGACAATCCGCCAAATTCAAAGCAATATTATAGAAAGGATAAACAAAAGTTGTGTGAAGCAATTTTCTAAAGCAGTATCACCATAAATAATACCTCTCACCAGACAATTCCGGTAAAAGTAAATAAGAAGATATTACATATCAACAATAGTTCCTCCGTTGCCATTCAGTGTAATAGTAATTCTAAATAATAGCAGAAATGTCGTCTTCATTCTTTATCCAATGTATAAATCACGCATGTCTTAGAACAAGATTAAAAAAAAAAAGGAATGCATGTAATATTCCAACTGATAAGCGTCTGCTGTTTCTCACGAGCTGCTGTATACAGCAATCTGACTTGATGTTCCCGACGGTTTGAGCAATTTCTGTAACCATAGCAACTGTTGTACATCATCGCTCAATCTGAAAACCACCCAAAACACATTACCAGATCGTAGAACGCATAACATGATTTCAAGAGAGGACAAGAAAATAAAAAAATAAAACACTTACATACTTTGAAAATTGGAGGAAAAAAATGTGCACTTTTAAATTAATAAAATTCGATCAGAGGAATTGTATATAATTTTTAAAATACAGTTATGTGTACAGTGCTCCAAAAAAAGAATAATAATAAAAAAAAGAAAGAACAAACGAACCGCCCTGAATAACTTTTGATCCAGTGATCGGATCTTCACGTTCTAGCTCTCAAACTCAATAGTTCCAGGGAGTAACCTCAAATATGTTAATTAACCCCTTAACGCACAAACCGGTCAAAAAAAATTTTTTTAATGTAAAAAAAAGCACACTTTATACACTTTCCTCCTGGTTCAACTTTTCTTTTGGCGGACAATTTTGATATACTGCACTTTTGTTCCATGGAAAATGGCTATATTTTATTCTTGAATAAGTAAGTGTTATAGCTTACAGTCCTATGTAAATGATAAATATCAATAAAACGATTTTTCCTTCTTAAGTTACACATTATTTTCAATTCTCAATTATCTCAGTTTGGCTTGTTTAGCGTACTCGAATTAACTCGAGCGTACAACTTAAGGGGTTAATTGGTCAGACGATATTTTAAGTAACGAAAGCACAACGTACAAATTAAAACAACGTACAAGCAAAAACGTACTTTCTTTGAAAGAACATACTTTTTTTCCAGCGGATCCGGATTTCTAAACCCCGAAATATAGGGGGGGGGGTAGCCACAATCTGGTAAATATGGATCCCATAGTTTGATCAGGAGAACTCGCCAAAGTTTGGACCCCTTAATGTTAACTTTATTTTTTGCGTATTTAACCATATCTTGAAAATTTTTTAATCGCATTGAAATTTTTTTCCACGCAATTGTAAAATTCTTTTATACAAAGATAATTCCACGCAAAAAATAAATTTTATTAAACTGTTATTTTTTTTAATTACTATTTTATTTAAAAATAGTTGAAAAAAATTTTGAATAGTAAGGTATAAAATTTTTTTACGTCATTTTAAAGATTGTAATTTTACATGGCAAAATACAAAATTTCAGTGAAATCGGATGAGAACTCGAATTTTAAAGAAGTCGAATATTTCGTATGTTATAAAAAAGAAATAATAAAAATTTCAAGTTTAGAATATCAAAAAAATAAAAAAAATTATTCGAATGTTCAAGGTGTTTCAGAGAGTCTTAAACTCAAATGAAAAACTCAAACGAAATCTAAAGAAAATTTTATCTAAAACATTAAAAGTATTTTGTTTTATACTATGATACTTATTTTATTTGAAATCAACCATAAAATTAGAATTCTACAGTAAAATTCAAGCGTCAAAGCAAAAAATTAGCATGGGTAGTATTTCTGATCTGCTTATTTTCGCTAATATTTCGACTGGAAAGTCAATTATTGCCAAAAATATGATTACGTAGTATTTAAACGGCCCATATTTGAGATTAGGGAGAAATTCTTTAACGAAAAAAAAAATTGCTCTTTTTCATTTTTAAGTTGCCATTCTGACTTCGGAAACTTGGAGGAGAAATAAAAGAAAAAGGGAGAAATAGAAGGTAAAAAAACCATTCGAAAAGTATCGTTATTTTGAAACCCCCGCTTTCTGATGCTTTAAGTGGAGTGGGGGTAAAGATTGAGCGGTTGTTGTGGCCCGTCACACCCCACCAAATACAACTCTCGAACATTTGGAAGAACATGGCCTTTCCATTACCTGGAGGGAGATTGAATGCCTTCAACTCTGAACCAGAGGAGTATCAGATGTTTCCATATTCAGAAGAGTGTTGATTGGATTTATATTCAACCCTCTGCAAGATTTGGATTCCCATTCCAGAGTCTCTTATTTTTGCCTATCATTTTGATGCTTCACACTTTTCGTCAAAATTTCGAGAGTTTATTTAGTTCTATAGTTTTTCATTCGTAAAATGAACGTTCAAATTTTTTAATTTTCATACTTATATTATCACAGTTTTATTAATTTAGCCACATTTTAAGCCATGAATGATTTCTTTATATCGATTTTGTTGTGTTTCACTGACAACGAGTACTCTGATCGTTGCGAATAAGCAAAACTGTTTATTTCGTTTTATAATTTTTCATTCGTAAAATGAACGTTCATAATTTTTGTTAACTGTCATACTTATATTATCACAGTTTTATCAATTTAACCACATTTTTAAACCTTAAATGACTTTTTTTTTTTTTTTTTTTTTACATCGAATTTGTTTTGCTTCACTGCTAACGAGTTGCGGTTGAGAATAAAAGAAGTTTAAACATGTTATAAACAGGAGGTTCAGCTATTCCCTCCCATTCTTTTGTTTGATTCTTAAAAAAAACTTATACGAAGAAAAAAAACTTAGTATTTCAAGTATAGTATATTATTATTACTTAGTATATTATTCGTAGCTGAGCTGGAGGGGTTCTGTTACATTGAGCTACCTGTTCCAAATTATCAACCAATCACACCTCCTCCCATAAAAATATATAAATATAGCGTACGCAATATTTTAACGACCCTTTAAACCTATTTATGTTTATGCTACGTTTACAATTTTTGCTCTATTTTCGAACTATCATAAAACGTTCAGTTTTCCATCTATGTTACGCACCAAGTTGCCAATGGGTCGGAAATCACGTGATGATTTCAAATCCCAGGCAGTCGCCAATAGCCCATTGTGCAGTTCTAGTGCAACGTAAATAAAGATTATTTTAGAGTAAATACCAAATCAACAATTAATTATTAAGTGCCGGCAGGAAACTACTTTTTAACTTATTTCCACTTTCATAAATCAAACAATTAAGAGTTTACAAAAATGGGAGCAACAGTAAGGGAGAACTATTATGCCTTCGATCATTGCATCATTCCTCACCCAATTTATTCCTAATTCACTTATTTATGTGAAGAGAATTTTTAAAATCTGATTCTTTATAATAGATAAAACTTTGCAATTAAATTAACATTAGGATTGACCAAAGAAGTCATTTAGATTACTTTTTAATTTCAATCATTTATATAACGACACAATTTGTTAGAATTTTGTGACTTTTTACTCAACATATAATTTTTTTTATAGTTTACTAGTAACTTGTTACATAACTGTAAATAAAATAGAAAAATATTAAACAATTTTAAACAAATTTCTTTACACATTAGTTATTCTTTCCCAGTCTAGTCATTTTGACTGTTTTTGGGCAATATAGGTGTATACTAAGTTTCAGTATTTCTAGGTGCTAAAAACAATCTTTAAATTAATTAAACTGTCAATTAATTAGTAATTAAGTCTTAAGATTAAGCAGTCTTAAAAATTAAATTTATGAAGTAAACTGAACTATTTTTTTTTGTGAGCCGAGATAGCCTTTTTGGTAGCGCTCTGGACTCAGGCTTGTGAAAGCCGTGTGGTAAATGGTGACTGGTGCATATTAAATCTATCTGGTCACAAAGTCTTCAATGTTTCCATAATAAATTTTACCTCTTGAATTGGAGATGGATCGCTCCCTGCTTTTGGTCAAAAAGAAGACGATTTGTGGATAGATGAATGAATGGGTCCGCCTTATAAGCGGGTGTGATGCAGTGTTGCCAGAATTTAAGATTAAAAAATAGCGAATGGAAGCTCCAAAAGTAGTGGATACGAACATTTTGCAGGACAAAAAATTATACATCTTTCTACTAAATAAAAAAAAAAGTTAAATTTCAATGCATTGCATTAAAAGTGTCGTCAAATTCAATATTTCGTTTTAACTCAGAGTAAAGGTCACGCGAGTTTTCCAGAAGCTAAACGATTAATAATGGTCAAGATTTCTTCCCATCTCACTTATCCCACACATATGCGATTTCACGAGTCTTCGACTTGAAACATAGATGTGGAAAGTTTCTAGACTCCGCGCAGCAGAACAAACCAAGAATTCAAAATAAAGCCGATGCATTTTCAACAACAAAAAAAAAAAAAGATAAAGAAATAAGAAAGATAAAGTAATTGTTGACTTTCAGAATCGTTTTATAATGAGAAGGGAAAAAAATTAAAATAAATATACATATTTCTGTAAGAAGAAAAAAAAAAAAAAAGAAAGCGCATTTTTAAGATTTGCAGCGTTCGAAGAATAGTGAGTAGCCCAAAGAGTAGCAGGAAGCCCAAATTCGATTTTCAGTAGATTCTTATAAAAGTATCCCAATTCGCTACTTGTAGACCATTGGTGTGATGTATGGGTGTAGTAGAAGTTGTTTGCGAAACATCAGCATTTTTCGACTTTCCTGCCATCTGCAATATTCCTTTGATACAGAACACTCAATTTATTTACCCTCATAATAAATGTATAATTAGGTTTTAAATTTTTTTTTCAGGGTGTGCAATACTTTAGAATAAGTACTAATAAAAATCTATGTTTTATAACAACTATTTTTTAAATTTAAATTAGTCTCTCTAACTCTTCTGTAATAAAATAAGCTTTGACGTTTTATATATTTAAGAAAATCGCACAATGATCAATAAAAAATTTACGTTTAACTTATTATTTCAAATTTCAGTTCAACTTCTCGAATAGATATTTTTGTACTTGCTTCATTTGTTTTTTCATTGAATTTTCATTTTGATTTATAAATAAGATAATCTCGCGCGCTATATAACCTCATTTGCAAAACATTTAAAAAGAAATTTGCTTTAGTCATAAAATTAAACTTAATTTTTTTAAATAAACTGTTTTAGAAAAAAAAATATGAAGGCCATCTATCCCTTTCTTGAAAAGTCAAAAAATTGGGAAATCTGAAAAAAAGCATGTTGACAAAGTATATATATATTTTTGTACGCCTATTGCTTTTTGAATGTTAGCTCCCTTATGTATTTTAGCGCGTAAAAATCCGATTATAAGAACAAAGGTTTTTTTAGGTATTGCTCCTTTATTTTTGAGTTCCCCGACCATAAGTTGTCGTTTTGTCGAACAATAAGAAGTCACAGGACAAAATATCGTCTTGATGTTTATGCACAAAGACCGCATTTTCGTTACTTGAAAACGAAAACCACGGAAACCTGCCACGGTTAACCTGATGGCAAAGGGACTCTAACCCATGATCCGTCTACCGCTGAGGATGTTTCACATCAGCACTGTTGTCGGTGCAAGCCTGATTCGGAATTCGTATCGGTCAGTCTTCGCTGGGATTCGAACCCGGTTTACCTCATTGGAAGGCGAACGCTCGTTCCCCTGAGCCATCACGGCTTTTTTTCATACATCATGAACAACAAAATCAGAGAAAGATTAACTATTTTGATTTGTCATTTATTTTTTCATAGATATTTTTTATTCCTTTGAAATTCGCATAGCTATTTTGTTTGAAAATGATTGCTACAGCCTGATTCTTGCCAATTTGATTTCTATTACTTGCATTAAGTATTACCCTATTTCTTATCATAAATAAAAAAGTAAAATTGTAAAAGCAAATAAAATAAATTACATTCTATTTTTTTATGATGTAAATTTTATAGCTGATTTTTCTCTTTAGAATGTTAACGCTTTAAAACATTAAATTTAATCGAAAATCATATAATGTTTTTTATTATAGATAATCTGGTAAATAAATTTTTTATATTTATTACACTTTAATTTAATGATTAA
The DNA here is from genome assembly GCF_982258835.1 of Parasteatoda tepidariorum. Lineage (NCBI taxonomy): Eukaryota > Metazoa > Arthropoda > Arachnida > Araneae > Theridiidae > Parasteatoda > Parasteatoda tepidariorum. Next base: position 63,826 of record NW_028257442.1, read on the forward strand.
AAATAATAGCAATGATTTAAAGATGTAGTGTTTTTAAGCGTCTAATGGCTAGATGACTAGGGCTATTAATTCCCACAGATCTTCAGATGATGCCTGTTGAGTACGATTACTCGAAAATTGTCACTTTTCCTTTTATTAATATTTTTCCTAAAATTCTTCATTAATTAAAATTATTTTTATTACGTAAAAAGTTTTCATAGAAAATGTTTTAGATAAATTGTAGAATTTTTTTTATATTTATTTTTAATTAAGAGACCTTTTTTTTCTTTCTTTTTTTTGCAAGCTAAGATCGAGCCCACTGCAAATCTTTCGAGTAGAAATGTTAAGTGCATGATAAGAATTTAAATATGATAGAATAATGGTATTTTTTTTAACGAAATTCTTTTTTATTCCTTTCGTTTTATTTTAAGCGAAGTTATTAAGACTTCTCCAGTCCGATAAAAGTTTTAAAAAAATTCTAAATTATTAAGCGCCACGGCATCCAATATTTTATTTATCCCGTATGTAAAACTTTAAATAATAACTAAAATAATACAAACGATGATGAGCGCATTTTAATCAAATTTTAGTTGGATGTCATGTTAGGATTTTTTTTTTATTATTTTTTTAAAAAATTTATTTATTTGAAGAGAAATTATTTAAATTCTTTAAAGTTCAAAATGTAGTTAAAAAAATGCTGAAATTATTAGCACTAGTTTTGATTCTTATGGCGTCTCTGATTCTTCGAATTTTGTAAATGGAACATTTGCACTTTTTCTGTATTCAATAAGAGTTCTCTTTCTGTGAAATACCACACATGTAGAATAAAAATAATATTATTTATTTATTTATTTTTTTGCTTTGATCCTTCAGCGCAACTTTTTGTAATTTATTGAAGAAAAAAAACACTGCATTCATGATTCTTTGTGAAACACAAAGGGATCACCCCTCCTCCATGAAGATAAGAGGATGGTCTTTAATGACCCCCTCTTCACCCCACAAATCTCCCTCCCAACAACACTTCTGAAAATAACAACGGACGTTAGAATAGACGTGGAATATTTTTCATACGAGTGCTCCACGTGTTGCCGTTCTCTAGGGTGATTCCACAGGTGCGCCCCCCCCCCCATAAGATTAAGAATCTCACAAATTGGGACTCCCCTTTAATATAGAAAGAAACTCATGTCTCTCTCTCTCTCTCTCTCTTTGTGGATGAAAATACAATCACGCGACTAAAAATCACACGACTACTCTACTCTGTATCTACGATCGATTTTCTTCACATAGTCTTGGTCACATCTCAGACCCACTTAACTCAGCTGCTCTTTCCCCACGTAAAAAAAAAAAGAAAAGAAAATTAAGCAGGACAACGATCGTGGATCCTCATGACCGATAAATATGAGTTTTAATATCGCGATTCAATAATTAACATCAAAGTCTCTGGCCAATTTATTAGACGCATTATAAGATTCTATGTAAAATCTTAATTATCAGATGTGATACTCTATACAGCTTCATTGTTTTTTACGCGACTGAAACCGGTTTGCACTTGTTTACATTCGCGTATTAAATGAGTTAAATGAGACGATCTATACTATAAATTTGACGATATATTATACAAATATAGAATATTTATGATATCAATCATTATATTATAATAATTGGATCAAATTATGAGACGCACTGTAATTTTTTAATAATGACATGTTTTGCACAAGTTTATAGGCATTATTTTTATATTTAAACATACATATAATGGGTTTGTATGCGGGAGAGTTTTTAATATACTTCCTATTTGTATTTATTTTCAACGTACTGCATAACAATGATAAAAAATTGATACAGGAGCATAAACAAGTGCAAACCGGTTTCATCCAGGTTAAAACAATACAGCTGTACAGTATCACCTGATAATTATAATTTTACATTGAATCTTATAGTCCAGGGACTGTATGTCGTGAAAAAGTATTTCTAATATTTTGATTTAATATTTATATTATTTTACTTAATTGGACGCCATACTGTGGAAGAAAATGTTTGTCCTTCTTCTTCACTGATAATTTAAGATTTGAAAGAATGAAAAAGTAAGTTCAGGCATACCTAGAATAAGTCATGGAGTTTCTGTTGCTGAAAAAAACACTTCAAAATATTAAATTACGAACAAATTATTCGAAGAGAACTTCACCGTTGCGTAATCCTAAGTTATCTTCTCATAAATTATTTTTATTTGTATATTACAATATTTTCTTTTCAGTATTTGAAACTTCGTGGTTTAATCTAGTTTCGTCAGAAATCACTTTTTCTACACTTTAAATTTTAAGTTAGGAAGAAGAGACAAAGAGAATTTGGGAGGAAACTTTTTCCCCTCGGTATGGAGTCCTCTTAATACTAGCAGAATGCCCTAACAACGTACGGGGTGGGAAAAAACGCATCCATAAATTTGTACCGAACAACACTACAAAATCGTGCACAGAGCAGCCATGGCTTAGGAGATTGAGGGTTCGCCTTCCAATGAGGTGAACTGGGTTCGAATCCCGGCGATGGCTGCTCCATACGAATTCCGCATCCGACTAGCACCGACCACAGTGCTGACGCGAAATATCCTCAGTGGTAGACGGATCATGGAGATCATCAGGCTAACCGTGGGAGTTTCTCGTTGTCTTCCACTCCATATAACGCAAATGCGGTTTAGTTTCATCTAAAAATCTTCCACGATGGCAAATTTCTCCCAATACTTGATCCAGTAGTTCCCTTGTCTTCTGGATTGGGTTCAAAATAACAAGCTACCGAGCTGAACATGAGTTGCCGTAAACCCAAAAAAATTGGGTCGGCTGTTCAATGACGGTTATAAAATAAAATGTATGAAAGGAGTGCAACCTTTGCGTCAAAAATTGAAAGAGGATAAAATTCGGAGAAGATCCCTTTTTCCTGCAACCCTTGACAACAAAATTCATCTTCTTTCACCAAAGAGATGCTCAACTCGGAGGAAAAATATTCGAGTACTTTTTATTACCATTGAGTAGATAAAATTTCTATGTTCTGAATAGAGATCGAGAATCTTTTAAAGTTCTAAAAAAAAAAAAAAAAAATGAGTTCTTTTTGTGCATGAACATCAAGACAATATTTTGTCATGTGAATTCTTATTGTTCGACAAAAGGAAAACTTATGGTCGGATGATTCAAAAATAAAGGAACAATACCTAAAAAAACCTTTGTTCTTATAATCGGATTTTTACGCACTAAAACGCTTAAGGGAGCTAACATTCCCAAAGAAGTAGGCGTACAAAAATATATACTCTTTGACAACATGTTTATTTTCAGACTTTCCAATTTTTTGACTTTTCATGAAAAAGATAGATGGCCTTCATATTTTTTCTAAAACTATATATTTAAAAAAAAATTAAGTTTAATTGTGTGATTAAAACAAATTTCTTTTTTAATGTTTTATAAGTGAGTTTTGTAGTGAGCAAGATTATCACATTTATAAAGCAAAATGAAAATTCAAAGTTTAACTAATATAAAAATAACCATTCGAGAAGTTGAACTTAAATGCGGATTTTCATTGAACTCAAATTTATCCTATTTATTTTTGTGCAATTTATTAGATTGAGCTAAGCAAATTTTTAGCAGTTTATTCCATCAAAATGAAGGCCAACTACATTCAGCGGCATAATGCTGTTGTTCAATTCGACTCATGATATTTAAAATTTTCAACTCTCAAGCTACTCTCTCCTGTACACTTCTGTACATTACTATGTTCAAAAAGAGCTAGAAATTATCACTCATAATATTTTTAAAATGTGTGAAAAACTGAATCGCTTATAGTTAAAATTTAAAACAATGACTAACGATTAACTCATCAGAAAATTCCATTTCAGTTCCCTATTTAATGAATGAATTAATTAATATTTAAAGAAAAAGCTGCATTAACATCAACTGTTATCCATATCCATTACAAGTTCAAAAAAATGTATTTGAACTTGAAGGGAGGAATTAAAAAATATTATATTAACGATTGAAAATTTGAACAAAATATAGGGACAGTGTGAACTAATAGAAGGAATTAAAAAATAACAAAACAGATCAAGCATCTCCATCCTTCTTAAACTTCAACTTATTTCAAAGTACCACGACATTCATCTTCCCTAGATACCATCCCACGTTGACATATTTGGCAATGAGCAAGCGGATCGCTTGGCCAAGGAGGGCTGTAGTTATTCAACACCTTCGTCCTCAGCCCTTACCTACTCAGAGAATCAGTCCAAAATCAAAAGCCATCTGTCAAAAAAGTGGAGGATCCCCCCCCCCCTCTCATTACTGGTATGTGGCCAAGGAACCGGGTTCTTCACTTGTTCATATAGGTCAGTGTTTCCCAAAGTGTGGTACACGTACCCCCAGGGGTACGAGAACAGTTCAGCGGGGGTACGCGTTCTTATGCGAAATATCTTGCAACAAACGGAAATTTCAAAAAATTTTATTTAAAAACAAAGCTAGCCATGAAAATTTATGATTACGTATTTTTCGATTGGCTATTGGCAAAGTTAACAGTTAATAATTAGTAGTGTCAATAGCCAGTTGTGATTTTTAACTTTTGTGCAATTTTTTTATAGTAAAAAATGCATTCATTTTTTTATTAGTGGTACACAGCGTTACGAAAAATTTAGAAAGGGTACACAAAAGTCATAAGTTTGGGAAACACTGAATTCAATATTCAAAAGGAATACAAAAAAGGAATTCAAAAGGAAGAACTTCGAGAAAGCTTAGGGGTTACACAATGAGATTGGCATTGGCGTATTTTAATACCTTCGAATCCTGCTACAATTCTTGAAGACTAGAAACTCGCCAATTCTCTCATCTCTCAAAAGAAGTTGCATACTAGTATATTAGAAGTATTTTAAATGAAGCTATGCACTAGGTATTGTTCATGTTATTACTGAAATCATCTTTTTATGGACTTCGTTTTAAAGGAAAGTATATCAGTAATTCAGTATTTTTTTGTGTTCTGAAAGTATTAATACAAAAAAGTCACTAAAATTTAATTGAAATAGAAAAAATGTGAAAGAAGTCAAGAATGTATTTTTTTTTCTGAGGTGGTAGCATATACACACATATTTATTTGCGAGAATAAAATTTTTATCAATCTGAATTTTTGAAACATTTGTTAACTACAAATAAAATAGTAACGAACAATTATAATAAATACAAAAAAATTACTTATTTAAAAAATACGTAATAAGGCTTATGCCTTATATATATATATATATATATATATATATATATATATATATATATATATATATATATATATATATATATATATATATATATATATATATATATATATATATTAAATAAAAATGAGAATGAATCCAATTTACTCAAAGTAGAAAAACACGTCCACAGAAAATTTTAAATTCATATTAATTTTTATAAGTTATACTGTCTAGTTTCTGTACGTTTCTTGCGATCAATGGTAACTAACGTAATGCTTAATGATTTAGTTCTCGATTAAATGAATGCGATTAAATGAAAAATAAATAAATACTGATATCATGAAATATTTTTTTTTTAATTTACTTTCCGGAGGAATGGATTATTTGTAAAGTTAAAAAAAAAGAGACTGTTTATTTTCTTGCGGAAATTTAAAATATAATTTCTAAATTACTTATTTATTAGTAAATTAGTTCAAAGTACTTGATGCGTATCTTTCCTAATAAATTCCTTGGTAAATATTTTCCTTACTGAACATTAAAAAAAAGTTTTCTTAAGATGAGTATTTATGAATTTTCTTTTTAAATTATTTTCAACTGTATTTTGAAAGAAAAATAAATAAATACTGATATCATAAAATATTTTTTTTAATTATTATTAAGCGGTCGTCGGGCTACCGAAGCGGGGGTGCCATCCCCTCTGCAGAGGATCAAAATTGTGCTGGCATGTCTTTGGATGATCCTCAGGGGTGTCTCTCAGACCGTCGCCAATAGCCCATCGTGCAGCTCTAGTGCGACGTAAATTAAATACAGCAACAACAACCAGTATTAAGCCCTTGATAAATTAACGCTCGTGCATAAGTGTGAAAGCCGCATAAGAATTTTGCGCGTCTCAATTTAGTATCTTTTAAATATAGTTTAATGGTATAAACCTTTATAACTGTTGAACTCCGAGATCTAGAATCAGTCTGAAGGTGCGACGAAATAAAAATTGTAAGGCCTGATTAATATGTGTCGAAGGTTTATGGTATGGCAATTATAAGATGAGCTCTCTTTCCAAGTCTTTCTTCGTACGTCTCTATTGAATTTCTTTTAAAAATAGTTTAATGGCATAAGCCTTAATAACTATAGAACTCCAAGATCTAGAATCAGTCTAAAGTTGAGAAGAAATAAAATAGTTCTGTTTCACACATTCATTTTAGAACAAATTGATGAATTTTCACTTACTTCTAAAATTGAAATTGATTTCTTGTAATCAATTTATAAAAAAGTAAGACTTAAAATAATAAGGAAAAATCTACTCGGCAGAATTTATTAAAACTTAATACTACACTACTTTAGAGGAACTTGCAAATATGTTACTGTACTAATATTTTATTGAGTTGTCTCAGATAAACTAATTTTGTTAATAAAGTAATGATATTTCGATAAAATTAGATTCAGTATCATTCGAAAAACCAAAGTTTTAATTCCTGCTTTTGTTAAATGTATCATAACTTTTTTTTAAATTACCGTTGCATTCTTGTAAACATTTTTTATTATAAATTGCTATGGATATTATATCGAATATCGAATTTTCAAAGTGCCAAAAAATAAAAATTTATCGAATTTTACGATTTTTTTCTCTCCTCTAGGCTGTTTAGTGTATATAGTATATATTTATTGAATAGTATATAGGTTATATCCAGCATAATATAAATGAATTCCCCTACACAAAGAATTGTCTATCGGAAATCGAGCATTGAATTGAATATAAACTTAAGTTTTCTTATATCATAGGTAATACCTCAATCCAATCAAAAGAATTTTTCACTCTTTCAAGATCGAGTATAATTGGTCCTCTTACAGCTATGTAAATGTAGAACATACACTGTCCTTGTTTTGTTTCTTCTTGGTCTAATTTTAACATGCTTGTTAATGAAAAATTGCTCCTAAAACTTTTATTTTATTGAGTATTTTTCCTGTTTTAGGAAAAAATCGTATGGCAAATAAAAGTTTTTATTCATTCATTCTATAAAAATGTCCATATTTTCATAGTATAAGCTTACGAAATTTTATGTACTTCTTACAAATAATAACAAAGTGTCCTTTGAGTTAATAAATTTATTGTTACATTTTCTGAAATAAGATGCTATAATACTTGTTTTCGCTCATAATTTATTGCCGGCCCCTTAGACCACCTCTGAAGTTTTTAAAATTTATTACACTCTTGAAATTCATAAAATAATCTTCTAGGTATTTTGTGAGAAATTCCAAAAAAAAAAAAGAAAAAAAGTGAAGAACTGATAGTGTCTTATTTATTATTGCACGGTAGTGTGCATTTAAATTTCCTTAGTTTTATTTCATAGCTGATTTATTTGTTATGAAATGTTAGTGCCTTGATGAACACTACTGTTCTATCTATATTTTAGAAACATTCAAAATATTTTTTTTCATGAACACCACTCTTCGCTAGTTTTGAAATTTTTGTCAAAAGGTAAATATTTGAGAAGATGATTGAGATTCATAAAAGATTATCCTGATTCATCACAGCAGAATTAAATAATTAATATACAATTTTATTATTTCAAGTGAAAAATGGTATGGAACTAAAGCGAACACCTTTAAAATATGTTAAAAAGGAATTGCTTTCAAATATTTTTATGCTACATTTACTGTAATTAATAGATTGCGTCAATCTTTAATAATTTTCTTTTTAAAAATGTTACTTCTATACTACCTATGTGTAATTTTTCTACCTAGTTAAGAATTCTAAAAAAAATAAATTGATCTCGCAATTATGGGACAACCTATTTAGAATTAAAATGCTAATAAATTATTATTAAAAAATTAATGACAAAGAGAATGCTGTTTCTCGTCCTGTTTAGTTCCTAGCATGTGGCTGCATTAAATCACACTAATTTACTAATATTGCTGTAAATAATCAATAAAAAAATTTTAATAATAAACACACTCTAAAAAATGTCTTAAGATATTTCATATTTAATTTACTTTATGTTTCATAAAATACTGTAAGCAAAGGGGATTAAAAATATTACGAAATAACTCTACAATACTGATATTTTAATTACAATAAATAAATTTTTAAAAATAGCCTCGCGCAAAAGAAAGCAGTCTTTAAAAATTCTGAATTTTATTCTTGTTTTGTAAAATCATAACATTTTGTAAATAATAAATATTAACGAAAACAATAAATAAGTTTTTAAACGAATTACAATAAATAAATTTTTAAAAATAACCTCGCGCAAAAGAAAAAGCAGCCTTTAAAAATTCTAAATTTTATTCTTGTTTTGTAAAATCATAACATTTTGTAAATAATAAATATTAACGAAAACAATAAATGAGTTTTTAAACGAATTACAATAAATAAATTTTTAAAAATAACCTCGCGCAAAAGAAAAAGCAGCCTTTAAAAATTCTGAATTTTATTCTTGTTTTGTAAAATCATAACATTTTGTAAATAATAAATATTGACGAAATGGCGCCAATCAGAGCTAAACGCATCAGGACTATCAACTCCTATGGAAAGAAAGATAGTGTCAATTGCGATGGATTAGCGTCAACTCCGAACCTGTGATTATAAAGGGAGGGGGGAAACTTTGAGCGAGGCACACCTGTGACTTTGGGCCAGAAAGGATTCTCCCGTTCCCTCTAAGGGGACCGGCAGAAGCACTCTAGAAAAGAAATGGGGGGGAGTTGTTCCTCGTGATTTCGAATTTCAAGTGATATTCAAACAGTGCACTTCCTAAAACCAAATATCCAGATTGAATAATGCTTTATTATTCCATGGAAATGTAAGCCGATTTTGGATGAAAAACTCTCCCCTTTTTCAGAAATGACGCCTTTGATTTTTAGTCGCGTTGTGGACAATACAGCTTACGCAAAATGCTGCGATTCATAATACATTATGAATCAGCAACAAACACAGTACATTCCATTGACCCCTGATGTACGATTTCAGATATTAACACAAATAAATTCAAAATTAGAATAAAAATAGGAACATTAGCAAAGAATATACTCACAGAAATACCTTTTTTCGATTACAAGTCGTTGTTTTTTAGAAATACAGTCAAATCCTGTTATAGTGAACACTGTTTATAGTGAACTCCCGGATAAAGTGAACAAAATCTTCCCTCCCGTGCCTTGCTGCACACGTATTTTATTTTTTGTGGATATGGTGAACCAAAAAAAGAAGAGAGAGGGTGTCGGATATTATGAACTGTTTTCTGTCTACAACTGATTTATTTTCTTCATTTTTTTGTAATAATTTTGAAATTTCTACTTCGAAATAAATACATATATCGATTTTTTAAACCATCTACAGCATGGTATGTAGCGATAAGTTTATTTTTCTCGTTTGCTTCATTATTGAATTGATTCAGCATTCAAACAGGCCGCAATCTTCCGGTATCCGGACAAATGCTTCAAGTCAAAGCCGGAGAATTCTATTTGGGGAGATTACTTTTATGTGCTCGAGTGGAGGGTTAAACAGGTTTAAAAAGCGGAATAACATAAATTCAGGAAAAAATATCGGAGAGTCTGGAAGTGTTTCCATATCTGATGTTAAAAATTACGCATCAGCTAAAGATTAAATTTTTTTTTTTTTTTTTTTTTTTTGTTCGGCGAAGAGTAATAAAAAATAAAAGTTAACACATTTTTGTTACTTTGATTATATTTCAGTCATTTTGGTATTTCATTTCATTGGTCATTTATTTAAATAATTTGTAATAAAAGGGGGGGGGGAGTTTGGAACCACTAGTTGAAATTGTTTGCGGAACGGATATAGTGAAGTCCCGGTTACAGTAAACCGAAATTTCGGTCCCTTGAAAGTTCACTATAGCGGGGTTTGACTGTATAATAATTCTATCCTTTTTTCATAAATAGCGTGCGAAAATTTGTCGAACCCTTAGATGCCACTGCTTTTAACTCATTCACTATAACCACGATGATGCCCCGCAGTGGACTGATCGTTAAGACACGGTTCCCAGCATATTACCAAAGTCAAGCATCACTGGCTGCGGTCAGTGTGCGGGTGGGTGACCACTTAGATCAGTCTGTTTAGGGGCCGGGGGTGTGCGGTATGGGTCCTCGTTGAACTGTTCTACCGTTCAGTGCTCGACTTAGCGTGCAGGTCTTCGGGCTACCGAAGCGTGGGTGCCATCCCCTCTGCAGAGGATCAAAATTGTGATGGCATGTCTTCGGATCATCCTCAGGGATGTTTCCCAGACCGTCGCCAATAGCCCATTGTGCAGCTCTAGTGCGACGTAAATGAACTCCAAGAATAACCACGATGATTGCTTCGCAATAATCGCTGCTTTTGGCAGAAAACAGTTTTATACTAAAGTTAAAATTATTCACTTAACATATATGTACTAAAAGGACTTCTGTTTGTTTACGCTTGTGCTTCCACTTCCCACATCCAAATCTTATTATCTATTACTATTATAAATATATAGATCTTTTGGTAAACTGAAGTAATTTTTCCAAGTAATCAATTTTTGAAAAAATATTTATATTGTTATTATATTATATAACATTACATATTATTATATTGCTCAAACTTATTTGAGTTCGCAACCGTAATTTAATATTTCCGCTTACCAAGCGGGCGGATATATTAAATACGATATTTACTTGCATATCGTTGTGCATGAAGTTGAGTGTTCAGTTCTAAATCATTTAACAGATATCTTTAACTGTTATTTATAATAGTATATTAATGTTATTTACACAAAAATAATAATTGTAAGATGGTTAATAAGATTATAGACCACCTTTCTAAAATATAGTGTGCAGAATTACATTATAATAATGATAAAAAAATATTTCTCTTAGTTTTTAACTCTTGAATTAAAAGCGCAATAATAGCAGTAAAGGAAAATTACTTTAAATTAGGAATGCAAAAATGTTTGTAGAAAAACATTACCCATTACCTTTCTGACTTTTATTAATTTTATGCTGATGACAGCCAAAACAATATGCAAATGAATGATGAAAAATTGGATCCCACCACGTGATTTTTCTGGCCAATAAAAATGCAGCGACAACTATGTTAACACATTATGTGTCTCCCTATATTAAAGCTGTTGCAAGCACCGCTATTGTTCGCTGCAGTTATCAATTTTATGAAACATTTTGTTTTGCTGTGCAGAAACTGTTAGATTTAAGAACTTAAAATTTCGAAGGTGTGTAGAAAAATATAGAGCGATATATTTTTCTGTAATAATATATTTCTGGTAAAAATATAGTTCAAATTCTCTTAAAAATTCTCAAATTCTCTTAAAAAATATATTCAATTCGAAAAATAGATAGTAGTATTCGCATAATTAGTTGAAGAATAATTAACTGTTAAATTTCTGAACAAAAAATACAATAATATAGTCCGGACTTTTCTACATACTACAGTGATGAAATTTCAACTATCGAAAAGATACTTCTTCTTTAAGCTTTTAAATCGAGTTCTTTTCCGTACTCCAATTTGTCCGAAAATTATTGCAATTTTAAGTGCGTTTTTGTGAAAAGAAAAAAAAAATCTGCTTTAAATAATGACTATTCGTCGTGAGAAAAGTACAATTAAAGTCATTGCAAAAAAAAAATTCCTTAGAGATATTGATGTAGAAAAATGTATTTTTCTTTCTCGAGATCTTTATTTCATAAGCTCATATTAAAGTTTATCTTAAAAGTAATAAAATTTAGATGTTACCAGATATAAATCTTAACAGTTGTTACGAATTTTAAAAAAAAAAAAAAAAAAAAAAAAACGGATTAAAATCGTTTAGTACTTAATATGTTTTGACTTCTATTTATTTATTCTTAATCAGTCGAACAATAAATATTTAATAAGTTAAATAATCGTCTGCACTTGAAATTTATTATTTCAAATCGATCCTTTCGTTCTGATTAGCATATTGATAAATTAATATAGAAGTACATTTGTATAATTTGTTATAAAATGTCTAAAGTTTCTGTGGAAATTATTGACTTTTAAGAAGAAAAACGTCTACTGGAGTTTATTTGTAGGGCCAGCAAGAGTAAACTCTCCTAGTTGATACGAAAATAATTACAGACTACTATAGAGATAGCTCCTGTTTTCATATCGAACACATTATTAAAATAAAAGAGCCGTGGTGGCTCAGGGGTTAGAGCATTCGCCATCTATTGAGTGGAATTGGGTTCGAATCCCAGCGATGGTTGGTCTATAAGAATACCACAACCGGTTTACACCTACCACAGTGCTGACGTAAAATATCCTCAGTGGTAGTAGTGATCCTGGGTTAGAGTCCCTTTGCCGCCAGGCTAACCGTGGGAGGTTTTCGTGGTTTTCCTCTCCATGTAACGCAAATGTGGGTTAGTTTCATCTAAAAATCTTCCACGATGGCAAATTTCTCCCAATACTTGATCCAGTAGTTCCCTTGTCGTCTGAATTGGGTTCAAAATAACAAGCTACCGAGTTGAACACTGGCAGTCGTAAACCCAAAATTGGGTCGACTGTTCAACGACGGTTATAAAATTAGATAAAATAAACTATGAGTGGACCCGGTATAGCCTGGTTGGTAGGGCGTTGGACTCGCTTTTGTGAGAACAGGAGTTCAAATCCAGATGGATGAAGACTCCCCTGGTAGTAAATGGCATATATGGCAACGTTACTTTTAAAAAGTAACTAGTAAAAGTACAAGTATTTTTTAAAAAAGTAACGAGTAAAAAGTAAAAAGTGCATATTTTAAAAAGTAACGAGTAATAAGTACAAGTAAAAGTACAAGTACTAAGCAAAAAAAGTAACGATTTAAAAGTACATTTCTAGGAAATCGAAAATTCAAAGTAACCTAAAATTTTATTGAATAATATTCTTATGCTCTTTAAAGTTTTTGCCAAATTGTTGTCATTTATTTAATTATTTTTAATTTTGAAAGTTATGGATTTAAATTTATTTTTAAATTCGAAAGAATATTATAATATAATTTTATAATATAATCGTATAATATAATTTTAAAATCAAATATAGTTTTAATTTCAAACTTTTTATGGATTTGCACGAAAAAGAAATTTTATCTATTGATTTTAATTTTTAGTTTATTATTTTTATTTATTTAAATTACCATTGATTTAAGATTGTTTTACTCTTTAGAGACTCGTTTTAAAAGCACAAACATAAACAAAGCAAACACAGGGTTTCAGATAGCTTTGTGATCTTTGAGCTATTAAAAAATAATTGAATGTGCAGTATAAGTTGAAACAGAAGGTATTTAAACACGAAGTTAGCTGTGAATGCATGTATATTGCACATTAATTTTATTAATTAAGAAAAAACATAAGCATTTTTTTTCAACTTAATATTTTTTTTTTAGAAAGCTTACCGAGTTTTAGAAAAAAAGTAACGATTTCGTTCGATATTTCCGTTACAAATACTTGTACTTTTTCCCTAAAAAAGTAACGAAAGTACAAGTAAAAGTACTAAATTTAAAAAGTAACGAAGTACAAGTAAAAGTACGTACTTTTTACTTGTTCCGGCGGTACAAGTAACGAAAGTAAAAGTACTGCCATATATGCTCTTGATACATCGAAAACCTTATTATATCAAACAAATATTTCTCCCTATATCCACCTAATGTTAATTTGAATTCTTATGTCGAGGAGTTTCTTTTCAAAATCTTGTTATATCGAATATTTTTCAAAATAGAAAATGAATTTTTTTTCTTCATAAAAATCACAATGCAAATTAATTTAACAGTAGTCGAAAATTTTTGAATTGCAGGATATTAGAAAAAATTATATCGTTTTAAAGAAGGCAGTTTTAAACACGAAAATCCAGTGAAATCGGTCCAATAATTCCTGAGAAATCGAATTTTAAATATAGGAATGCTTTAGCATTCGATTTTTCAGAAACTTAAGAGAATTAAAGGTCTTTAGAAAAAAGTAATTTTATAATTGTGCACAAAAATTTTTCAATTTGCTCCTAAAGTTCCCGAGATATAGTGAAAGGAGCAGAAAGTAACATTAATGAAACCAAACTTTGGTTCGCTCTTCTGACCAAATTATTTTGGTCACATTTCTCATATTGCAGCAACCCCCTATATTGCGAGGGTTAGAAATCCAAGTCCGTAGAAAAAGAATGTATATTCAGATTAAGTGCGTTTTTGAAATTAAGATTGAAGATCCGATTATTAGATCAAAAGTTATTCAGAGTTTTTTTTTTTCTTTCTTTTTTTCGCATGTAAAAAGGATTGTAAAATCCTTTCAGGGTTGCAATTATTTCAGTGTAGTATTTTAGAAATCGTTTCTCACGGGATCAACGAATGTGGGGTCAACATAAAACAATGACTTGAATATATGTGAAAAGTAATAAAGAACAAGGTTCGTACAATAAGTATAAAAAATTTCTTGAAACGATTACACCATAATTTGAACATTTTCACCAACTAATGTATAAGAGCCATGATTGCTCAGGGGATAGAGCGTTCGTCTTCCATGGAGGTGATCGGGTTCGAATGCCAGCGATGGCTGGTCGATACGAACTCTGCATCCGGCTTGCACCGACCACAGAACTGACACAAAATATCCTCAGTGGTAGATGGAACATAAGTTAAAATCCCCTTGCCTTCATGGGGATCCTAACCCATGATTTCAGCGTCTGAGATTTTCGTGGTTTCCTTCTACATGTAACGCATATAAGGGTTAGTTCCCTCAAAAAGTCCTCCACGAAGGCCAATTTTTCTAATACTTGATACAGGAGTTCCTTTGTCTTATGGATCGGGTTCAAAATTACAAGGCCACGGAGTTTAACATTAGTAGTCGTTAACAAAAAAAAAAAAAAATTCGGTCGGCTGTTCAACGATGGTGTTTAGTGTTCGTGATATATTGATCAATTAATAGCGGACTGTTATAAACATAAACATTTATTTTGAAACTTAATAACATAAAATTGATAAGATCACATTGAGTGACAGGGGGATGTTCCCTGTTCTAGAGTTGAATGGCAACTGAATAATAATGTGTCATATGATATGAGCGCCGCCTCGTGGCAATTCTTAACACTCCCCGCCGATTGGATGTTTAAATCCAATCATTATTAATTACAATGCTTATTACATAATAAAATAAAATGAAAAATTGACAATATTCATACAAAACATTAAATATACATACACGTAATTTCAACTTTACAATTATAATGAAAATTTTAACACAAGAATTAATATATAGGTAAAATAGAAATGTTGCGTACTGTTCTTTTAAGTTTGCCTTGTGGCAAACGTATATTTACAACTCTTACCTTCCCATCACTTCCCTTAAATATTTCCTCAATTCTACCTGTTAACCATTTAGTTGCTGGCAAATTCTCTTCTTTCACCAACACTAAAGTTCCAATTTTAACATTACTGAACTGCCATTTGGAGATTACTTAAATAATCTCTCTTCCAAAGTCTCCAAATTTTTTGAGAAATCTTTTCCCATTTACTGAGTCTATTTTCATTGATATCTGCAAGTTGGGGTTCTGTAATGGAAGTGATGGGTCTCCCAATAAGAAAATGCCCAGGTGTTAGGGTATCAAAGTTTTCGAAATCAGCTGACAATGGAGTCAATGGCCTGGAGTTTAATACTCCTTCAATCTCTGCTAAAACTGTAATGAATTCTTCCAAAGTAAAATTGGAGTTTCCCGCTATCCGTTTTAGGTGGAATTTAAAAGATTTAACGCCGGCTTCATATAATCCTCCAAAATTTGGTGATCTTGGGGGGTTATAATGCCAATCAATTTTTTCCTCGGCAAAATATTGAGCCAAAGGTTCATCTGGTGAATTAATAATTTTGAAAAGCCGTTTCAGTTCAGCGTCTGCACCCACGAAATTTCGTCCATTGTCAGTGAAAATTTTAGAGGTTTTACCTCTTCTAGAAAAAAATCTTTTCAAGCTAGCTATAAACCCTGTTGATGTTAAGTCACTTACAAAATCTAAATGTATTGATTTAGTACAGAAACATACATAAATTGCAACATATATCTTATTTAAAACACCTAAATTTTATATAAAATGGTCCACAAAAATCAATACCTGTTATGGTAAATGGAGGAGAAGGTTCGATTCGTTCTTTAGGTAACTGACCCATTAATTGTTGCTCTAAAACTGGTTTGTTTTTTTGTGCACGTAACACAATTGTGTTTTACCAACCTGCACAAATTTCTGCCGTTCACAGGCCAATATTTTTGACGTATTAAGTACAACAAAGTTTGTGCTCCGACATGTAAATATTTCAAATGAAAATAATGTACAATCATATAGGTTAAGGGATGTTTTGCTGGAAGGACAATTGGATGTTTAGTATAATCATTAACACTTGAATTTACAATTCGACCTCCAACACGTATAAGACCCTTTTTATCAATAAAACAATTAAGAGAAGACAATTTACTTTTACCTTTCACATTCTCACCTTTCATTAAAGCATTCAATTCTTCTAAATATTCACTTTGGGCAAATTTTAAGAGAAAAGTTTCGGATTTGTTCAATTCTTCAGAATCTAAATACCTACCTGCCTTGTTCCTTGGATTTTTACAATTATAGATAAATCTAAAAATATATGAAACTATACGAACAAGTTTAGAAAAATTATTGGTAAGTTTAAGTAGGTAATTATAAAACATAACATTTTGATTAGTTAAAGCAAAACACATATCCTCTTCAACAGAGGAACCTTTTTTTTAACTCTGAAAGGTAAGAGTTTTCAGCAATAGAATTAGTGCACTCAAACACTGAAATCTCATCTTTTCTTTAAAACTCGGGACCCGACCACCAGACCTCATTTTTCAGAAGAACTTCTGCACTAACTCCTCTCGTAAGAATGTTAAGTTTACCGGGAACGTGTGACCAAGATTCAGGATTGCTAAGGGCTTGAATCTCTTTCACTCGATTGGAAACAAACTGTTTCCATTTATGATGAGGTCCTTTGATCCAGAACAATGCGATCTGGGAATCTGTCCGAAAATGAACTGTGGGGGATCCTTTTCGTTTTACAATCTGTTCTATTTCTTTTGCGAGTCTGGTTGCAAGTAATGCACCCATTAGTTCTAGTTTTGGAAGAGTCAGTTTCTTTAATGGAGCAACACGACTCTTTGATGCGATAAGATTAACTGTGATTTTGTCACTGTACTTCACTCTTAGGTACACTGCTGTTCCGTATGCTCTTTGGCTGGCATCCGAAAATACATGAATTTGAAGTACCTTGGCATCATCTAGACTGGAGTCTAGAATCATTCTAGGAACTCGTAATTTCAAAATGACAGACAACTCAGACCTCCACTGAATAAATTGTTGGCGAATGTCTGGTGTAAGTTCCGTATCCCACGGACACTTTCTAAGCCACAAGTCTTGGAGTAAACACTTGAGTCTTATTGTGTACGGACTAAGAAAACCCAATATGTCGAACAGTTTTCCGATAGTTCTTAAAACAATTCTTTTAGTAATGCTTTCTTTTCCATCGAATTTAAGCAAGTCTTTCAGTTCTACAGAGATGTAGTCTTCATGCACATGCCATGGCAGTCCTAGAACTTTGTGTAAATTGGCAGCAGGATTGGCTTTCGAATGAATGGGATGGGTTTCGAACCCACAATCCTTCCATAATTGTACCAGTTCCTTGCTGTTTGAACTCCATTTACACAGATTCATGCTTGCTTCTGCCATAATTTTCTTGGCTTCGTCCGACATCTGAAAGGCAGATTTCACGTCGTCGAGAGCTCCTATGAAGTCGTCGACATATAGACATTCACTGAGCATATTCGTCGTAGCGGGATGCAACTCTTGATATTTTTTGATATGTTCCTTAATTGTGGCAGAAAGCAAGAAGGGACTGGCGTTGACACCAAAAAGAACTCTGCAAAATCTAAAAATATTTATGTCATACTGCTCACTTATGGCCGGGTTCGAACTTGGAAAAAGAAATCTCACTGCATTTCGATCTGTCTCATTCAACGATATTTGAAGGAACGCTTTTTCGATATCTGCTAAGATCACCACAGCATACAAACGAAAAAATATAAGCATGTTAAATATCAGGGGATTTAGGCTAAGTCCTGCGTATAAACAGTCATTTAAGGAAAGTTCACCTTCTTCATGTGAGCTGGCATCAAAAACTATTCGTTTACTAGAACTGACTGATTCTCTGTAAACCATGGAAAATGGTAGATAAAATAGCGGTTTATCTGTTTGTACTTTGTCTTTTGGGACCTTCTCTATGATGCCTTGATTTTCATAGTCTTTCAGAATTTCACAATAATCTTCATACAGTTCTGAGCGTCTCTCAAAATTTCTAATCAAATGATCTAGCCGTCCTCTGGCTACAGTTAAGTTATCGTTTAATTCCCTAAAATCATGTTTCCATGGTAGCCCAACTTGATACCTCCCTTCTTTGAAAGAAACAGAATTTTTAAAGAGAGCTAAAGCAGTACTTTCCTCATCTGTATTATCATTTGGAACTATCCCAATTGACTCTAATTCCCAAAATTTATTTAACCCTTCATCAACATTGTCCTGTATGAAATAACATTTGGAATCATGTGGGTGTGTAGAGGGGATCGAACCTGTAACCATCCACCCGAAAACTGTTTCAATTAAAATAATAGAATTACCCCTTAATCGAATTTGATTTCCTTTTAACAATTCATAAAATACGTCACCTCCTAAAAGAATCGATATTTTTTGAGGTAAATAAAAATTAGGATTAGCGTACTTTACGTTTTCGGGTAAATTCAAATTAGAAATATTTATTTCTTCCGAAGGAACATTTCCGGCTATTTCTGGCAAAATTAACAATTCGAGTTCCTTATTATATGATTCCTCATCATTACTTATACGCGAATAAATCTTCTCAGTGATCGGAAATACTGTATTTTTTAATCCAATTAAATTTGACCTACAACGCGATCTTTTTAAACCCAATAAATTAGCTGCCTCTTCAGTAATAAGAGATTTCATACTTCCAGAATCGCGTAGCCCTGTTAAATGCAAATATTTTCCGTTCGATTGCAATAATTTAACTTTCACTGAAGAAAGAAGAACACTTTTATTTACATTAAAAGAATATAAACATGGGGCCTCTTGCGGTTTGTTATTAATTTCATTTTGCATTTGTGATTGCGTAACTTCTTGTTCCGAAACTGAATTATTTCTTTCTTCCCTGCTCATTGGCGCCACACCCGTATTTTTGTTTTGATTTTGTCTATCGAAGAAAAAGTTTGCTCCGTGTAACATTGTACTATGATTCTTGTTACAAGATTTACATTTTAAATGAATTTTCTTACATTTAGACATTGTGTGAAATCCGAGACAATTAAAGCATAATTTATTCCTTACAACACATTTTAATCTATCATCTGCGTTAGAATCGATAAACTTTTTACATCTGAAAATAGGGTGAGATTCCATGCATCCTAATAAACAATTATTTTTGTTTTCGTTTTTCACCATTAGAGTTTTGAATTTCGGGGTTGGTTCCCGTTTAAATTCGCTTGAATTTCTGTTTACATTTTCTAGTGCTTGACATCTTTTAGTTCCGTAAATTTTTCCCAACTCGGTAATTCCGAACCCAATTCCATTTCGTATAATTTACGTGAGTCAATATCAATTCTTTGAATAATTATATAAATTAATATTGTTTCGCAAAGAGGGTTCGTTTCTAATTCTAGTTGTTTTAATGATCGCAAATTACTTTCAATTTTATCGAGCATCTGTCTTAAACTAGACGCAGATTCACATTTAACTTTAGAAAAATTAAATATTTCACCAATATGACTCATAATTTGCAACCGTGTATTTTCAAATCGTTTTTTCAATGCTTCGAATAAACTGTTGTACGTATCATTTACCGTAATTAATTGTTTAGCGTTACCCTTAAGTGCCGACTGAAGGTAAAACAATTTTTGTTGTTCTGACAACTGTTTGTTATCGTCAATTAAAGACATAAATTGCGTTTTGAATGACAACCATTCAACATATAAACCTGAAAATTCGGGAAGATTAATTGACGGTAATTTTAGTTTACAGTTACCAGAGGACGAACTATTTTCATTTGAATTAGAATTTGGATTTAAAAGTTTTTGAAAGCTTACCTCGCATGTTTCGAGGTCAATTTGCAGCCCATCTAAACTTTCTTCAAAATCTGGCAAATCCTCATCCGACAAAGTAGAATAGCATTCGCTGCGTAGATCCTCTAACTTTGTTCTAAGTTTATCCAAAGTTGATAATTTTTGAGTGATGTTCGTATTGTCTACAGGTAAATCAGTATTTTGCTGAAGTGCATTTTCAATCCTTGTCAATTGTCCTCGTATATAACCCCGTTTTCGGTTAAATACTGTTATTTGCTCCAAAGCCATTGTTCGTTTCGATTTCGTACTCAATTTCCACAAGCGTTCGGTTTGTCTTCGTGCTCGGCGATGACCACTTTTTCTTTAGTGTTCGTGATATATTGATCAATTAATAGCGGACTGTAAAAAACATAAACATTTATTTTGAAACTTAATAACATAAAATTGACAAGATCACATTGAGTGACAGGGGGATGTTCCCTGTTCTAGAGTTGAATGGCAACTGAATAATAATGTGTCATATGATATGAGCGCCGCCCCGTGGCAATTCTTAACAGATGGTTATAAAATTTAAAAAAAAAACTAACGCATAAATATCAAACGGGATCCCCAAACCTAAGTTGACTAGTGTCCTACTAAAACTAAGAAACTGGTTGCAAAATTTCTAAAAGAACATTCGAAGCTCGATCTCTTGACTTTTCTAATTATTTCTGTTCGAGAATCTCTGAGAATGTTTCTGCTCTTACAAAACTAAATTGAGAAGGTGTAACGGATGATGGAACACACACCTCATTCTGACGAGCCAAAAAACGACACGAGCTGTGATACAGTAAACATACCATAGGGAAACCTTGCCAGATAAGATTTTCTTAATGTTTTGTGTTAAAGGTAAATTTGTAACAATAATTTTTTAATCCGTGATCTAATTAAACAGCAAAATTATTCCCCTTTCCTTAATTACTTACTACAAAGATAAGTTGTTGCAGTTCATTTACGCCGCACTAGAGCTGCACAATGGGCTATTGGCGACGGTCTTTGAGACACCCCTGAGGATGATCCGAAAACATGTCATCACAATTTTGATCCTCTGCAGAGGGGATGGCACCCCTGCTTCGGTAGTCCGACGACCTGAAAAACGAAGTTGAGCACTTAACTGTAGAAGAGATTAACGAAGGCCCATACCGCGTACCCTCGGTCCCTACGCAGACTGATCCAAGTGGTCACCCACCCGCACACTGACAGCAACCAGTGATGTTTGACTTTGGTGATTTGCTGGGACCCGTGCCTTTACGATCAGTCCACTGCTGGACTCTACAAAGATTAATTTTGAAGCATCTGTACAGAAATTTTAGTCTTAAAAAGAACGCTGGTTAGCTTACTTAAACAGTAACAAATCCGCATTTTCTACCCCTTCAAGTTCTAATCGTGAAGACGCGATACCCATCCAAGCACCGAAGCATCACTGGCTGCGGTCAGAAAGTGGGTGACCACTTTGATCCGCCTGCGAAAGGACCGAGGGTGTGCGGTATCAGTTCTTGTTAAACTGTTCTACTGTAAAGTGCTCGACTTCGCGCACAGATCGTGCAGGCTACTCTTTAATACCTTAACCTAGATACTCTTGAATACTCTTAATAATACTAGGTAATTATAAGGTTTCTTTTCACAAAGTTTTGCATGCTCAGCTAAAATCCACCTTGTCATGACATTTTAATGAGCAATGCAGTTTGATCCTATAGTTAGTGTGACCATTTTACTTAAGTGACAACACTTATTTAAAAAAAAAAGTCTTAAAAAATAATTTGTAATCCTTTTAGGATGAAAGGTTTATAAACTGCAATATTTTTGTCTTATTAGAAAAAGGTTTTTAGTACTAACACTTTCGTTCGACAATAAGAAGAAAATTCTGACAGAAGGTAACCGTAGGAAAAATAAAAAGTCAGCCGAAATCTATTTTTCTTCATTAAAATGAAGTTTTTAGGTGCTCAACTCCTTAAGTGATAATGTCTCTGAATATGCTTGAGATCACCGAAGTCAAGCATCACTGGCTACGGTCAGTGTGAGGATGGGTAACTACTTGGATCAGTTTGCGTAGGGACCGAAGATGTGCGGTATGGGTCCTCGTTAAACTGTTCTACCGTGTGCTCGACTTCGCGTGCAGGTCATTGAGCTACCGAAGTGGGGGTGCCATCCCCTCCTCAGAGGATCAAAATTGTGATGGCATGTCTTCGGCCCAGACCGTCGCCAATAGCCCGTTGTGCAGCTCCACTGTGACGTAAATGAACTATAACAACAACTAAATATGCTTGACAACCAACTCTGTTTAGTATTTATAGTTAATTTTGCATTCTAACTAATTCTAGCCAACTCTATTTCTAAAAAATTTCATAAATGAGTTTTATTAATAGTTTTATTAATAGCTTGTGTCAATGTAATAAATTAACGTTTTATCCCCACTCTATATCAGTTTAAAATTTTAATTATATTTTTATTTTTCTTACAGATTTTTCATACAGTACAGACTGCACCAGTAATTCATAGTTACCATTTTGTTAACAATAACTTTGTATGTTATAATAAATAATTTCTGCACGATATATTGTAATATTTTGTTTTCTTGTCTACCATATTGTTGTTTCTTATAACATTAATTTTTAACATTAAAATGGCTTTATCGTGCCCGATACGAAATCAATGGCACTCTGTTTTACAAAATTCATCTGTATCTCCTTTAACTATTAATAGTATTACAAGAGTCTTTCAAAATTTATCTAAACCTGAAGTAAATTTCTTATCACGATGTTTAATTTCTTTTAAAGTTGATCTAGTTTTAATTACGAAATTTTGCGTATACATTATATCACGAAATGAAATGTTAGTTATAAACTGCTCTCTGTATGATGTGATAAATCTTATGAAATTCGTCAAAACGTACATAAATTTTGAAAAAAACAAATTTCCCGACTTGAACATGGATGACATGTTCTTCAATACTTACCGTGAAAAAATTTTTCACGAATTTGAACAAATTTTAAAGCAAATAGATAATATAAACGAAAATAATTCAATTAATCCGAATTTTCAAAGCTTTTTTTCTGCGGTATATCACTATTTCGCACATAAAAAAGTTGATTTATCACGTCATACGTATGAAATGACGGTACCTGAATATTATAATCTAATCAGGATGCTTTTAGTAGAAATAAAAAGAACTCAGCAATTCCATGAGTTAAAGAATTCTAAGAAGGAGTTTTTAAAATTTGAAAAATACTTTCAAAAATTTGAGGGAAGAGTAAGAATAATTTTAAAGAGAAGAAAAAATATTTTAGAGTTAACCTCTTGCTATATAATTATATCTTTATGTCCTGGGGAAAAAGATGGAGATACTTATATTAACAACATACCGCAGAATTAAGTGTCTATAAATACCCGAGCTAAGTTTCCTTTTTAAACATTTTATATTTATGTAGTCTATGCTCATTTACAAATCAACTATCTTCACAATTGTTTATTATTTTTAAAAACAGGACATGATCAGTATGTTGATCACACATTTTTTTAAATTTTAATCAATTAACTTTTCGTCATACTTTTTATACATATCTTAGTGTTTTTGTCTATTTTGTATTTTGTCTACATTTTGTGTACTGTTATTCATGCATGTTTTTGTAATTTTTTTTTGCATGTTTGCATGTTTTTGTAGTAAATATTATGAATTAAATAAATTCTTTTTCTAAAACTAATATATGAATACTTTTCAATCAATGACTTCATTTGAATAGAATCAATGCCGAAACTGTAAGAACTCAAATCCGAATAAAAATTACGCATCATATTTCAAAACTCTTTCTACTTATTTAGTTGTTTTAAATTTTTAAGTTGAATTTTTACCATTAGAATATAATAAGTCATTGTTTTACTTTACATAAATTGTTTTTTAATTAAATGACGATGGTGTTAAGCTAGCTTATAACTCAAATTCAAGTTCGACAAGTTAATTTCAAATATTGCATTCGAATTTTTAATAGTTATTTTGTATTTATTATAGTTTTATTGTATACGTTGACTAAGACCGGGTTTACATAAAATTAATTATAAAAAGTAAATCTAACGTTTTAAAAAGAGTAAATGTAACTTATTAAACTAATTTATAAAATGTGCAATTTAAAAAGTAAATGAAACTCTTTAAGAGCTGGATAAAACTTTTCATCGTTTATTAAATTAGCAAATTTGGTAACTAAATATCTTTATTATAAAATATTGCATAAGAGTTTAGTTTTTAGTGTATTAAAAGAACAACACTTATAACTTTAAGCCTTTAATTTTCCTTGGTAATTAAAATGTAATAGAGCAAAATATTAAAAGGGGTGATAAGTAAATATTTTTGGTGAATGCCTTTAAATAAGAGAATAAATAAGCAAAACTATAATGCACAAAAAGGTAAGCCCAGTATCTTTTCCTAATATATATAGATATAAGACATATCATTTAAGAAACTTATCAATATTAAATACAGAAACTGAAAGGTATCATTCCAAGAAACTGAAACAGTTATATATTATCCCAAGAAATTGGAGCAGTTGGATATTAGATTCAAAATATACAAAAGATAAATAACAGTCTACATGTCTCTCAAAAATAGTTACCAAAATAAAGTTGAAAAAACCATTTCCAAAATTAGAAAAACCACAGTAACCAAAAGAGTGGAAAAAAATGAAAAACAGTAAAGGAAAACCTACAATAGCCTTAGAGGCGAGCATAGACATAAAAGTGGCAAAACATGGTTTTGGACCATCTTCGGAGCAACAAAAAAGAAATTTTGGAGCAGCAAAACAAAGATTTGAAGCATATATTTAATAAAAAAAATTAAAACAAGAATTTAATAACAAGAATTTTTAATTTTGTTCATTGATAACATACTTTTTTTTTTTTTTTTTTTTTTGAAGGACTCTGCATCAACAAATTATGTTTCTTTTTGGTATCTTCCAATGCTGTTAAATATTCTGCTATACTCGACTTAGCCTCAGATAAAAGAATCTGTCAGTTTTCTATAATCGACATTTCTTTATTACCCATCTTTAATATTTTTTTCAGATGTGGCCAAGAGATCTTGAGAAGCTTTCAAATTTTTTTTTTTTTAAATGAATTTCAGCAGCTTTTAGTCTGTTTTCCTCAGTTTCAGTGTTTTCACATTCTTCTCGCTTTCTTTGTTCTCAACCTCTAATCAGGCAGAATAATTTTTAAATGCTACACGAGCCACTTTAATCATGTCTTTGTCAACTTTAAAGTTATTTAAACCCCCCATTTTGTTGATATGTGACACAACTTGTCTCAAACCATTAACACTATGCGAATTTAAACTTGCCCTACTGTCAAGTAGCTTTTTGTTTACACTAAAATCTCTTTCAACATCAGCATTCTCATGTGGTATGCACAAAAAAGCTTTGTTAAAAGAGGATATTTGATATTTCCCAAATTATCTTTCTTCACAAAATAGTTTTTCCAAAACACATCAATTAGTACATATTCATTTGAGTCAGAAGAATAACCTTCTGGTTCAACACGTAACCTCGTCCATTCATCTAGCAACAAAGATGCGTCTTCGGGTTTTATCATGGATGGGGTTACTGTTGCCAGATATCTTATTGACTTAATAGAAGTGTCTTCTATTCTTATTATAGGATGCAACACTTTAAGATGTTGCAGTAACCTATTTTCAAGAGGCAATTCTTTTAATAACTTTTTTGCACATGCCAAGTAAAAAGACCTAGCACCTAAATACATAGATTTTATTTTCTAAAGATAAGGATGGCATTGCCTTTGTGATATCTAGACCAATATCTATTAAATTTGAATTTTGCCAAATTTCTGCGTTTTCTTCATCTAATCTTTAAGTCCCTTCCTGACAAGCTAAGAAAAGCAGAATTCTTTAAAAAACGCCTTACCAATGCTTTAACTAGAGACACCATTTCATCAAACAGCAAGTGAATCAATGGTCTCTCAGTTTGGAAAAAGACATAAAAATTTATTCAATATAGCCGAAATATTCAATAACAAATATCATTAACTGGAATATATTTCCAGTTAAAACTTACATAGTTTTACTTATTTTTATAAGAACCTAAGTGGAATGAATCTTAAATAAATCATAAACTTATATAATGGAAAAATCATAAAAATTAAGTAGAATATCATTAAAATTATAGAAACTAATACAATGTGGGAAAATGAAATTTATGACAACTTAGCACAACAAATAAGTTTTCAAAATCTTACCGGATATATACTTTATTTCTTTGATTGATTATCAGAGCATGATTTATAGATAACACTGAAATATTTTTCATTGAATTCTAAATGAGTAATTGAAATTTCAATGGCCATATTGCCAAACATAAATATTACTCATCTACCAACATAATGAATAAATCTAAACTGAAACTAAAAAAAGGAAAGAAAATAATAAAACAAAATATTTCTTGATTAACAGTACCACTGGCGCCATCTGTTATTGAAATTATAAAAAGAGTCAAAACATCCTGCCACCCAAGGAGGTGGAAATGTTATTTTTTTTATCAATGGACATACTTTACAGATAGGCCTGGTGGTTTCTCCATGAGCTGTTCTTAATTTAACAACCCTAATAATACCATCGTTTCCAGGAAATACCTGCACAACTCGTGCAAGAGTCCACTTTAATGGAGGTGGGACATTGTCATTTTTGAGAAGAACTAAATCTCCAACATGAAACTCTGAGCCAGAAACAGTCCATTTAGACTTTGCTTGCAGAGTTTGGAGATAATCTTTACTCCATTTGATCCAAAATTGAGCACGAAGTTTTTGAATTAAAGACCATCTAGACTTGAGACACACGGATGGTGATGGGTCTCTCTCAGGCAATGAAAGAAGTGGAGCACCCACAATAAAATGTTCAGGGGTAAGAGCCTCTAGATCACTTATTTCTGATGTTAATGGACATAACGGTCGTGAATTGAGGCAAGCCTCAATTTGACACAAAGAGCGTAGCCAGTTCTTCGAAATTCAGTGTAGCTGAGCCGCAAACTTTCAGCAGGTGTCTCTTGGTTGATTTAATATTAGACTCCCAGAGTCCGCCAAAATGAGGTGTTGCTGGAGGAATAAAGTGCCAAGAGATTTGAAGATTGCTGGAAAAATCTTGAACTGAATTGTCTCGAACAATTTTGAACAGAGACTTCAAATAGTTACTGGCTCCTTTAAAATTTGTGGCATTATCACTGTATACATCAGATGGCAACCCTCGTCTAGCAATAAATCGACGAAAGGATGCTAGGAAGGTTTCTGTTGACAAATCAGAGACAAGTTCCAAGTGGACAGCCTTCGTAGCAAAACAAATGAAAAGTGCAATGTACGACTTTAAGGTGACTTTAGATCTTGGTAAATTTGGTTTGGTTGAAATTGGACCTGCAAAGTCCAACCCAACACGTTGGAAAGGTTTAGATGGAATAACTCGATCACGAGGCAAATCGGCCATGAGCTGGCTTGAAGAAACAGCATTTACCTTTAAACAAGTTATACAGCCTCTGAGGATCTTTCTTACTGTGTTTCTCCCAGCTGGAAACCAAAATTTTTGCCGAATTAAAGATAAAACTACAGAAATGCCAGAATGTAACGAAAGCTTATGATAATATTCTATAATAAGCGTGACAAAATGATGATTTTTCGGCAAAAGAAAAGGATGTTTAGCCGACAGTGACAGATTTGAATTTTTGAGTCTCCCACCAGTTCTTAAGACCTTGTCAGAATCTAGAAAAGGTGAAAGGGTTATTATTTTAGAGTTTCTTGGAACACAGCCTTTATTTTTGATTGACTTAATTTCAGCACTAAATTCCACCCTTTGAATTTCTTTAATAATTGCGATAAGAGCATTATCCAGTTCACTAACTTGAAGGCAACCGTTTATCCGATTTTCCGAATTTCTCGAGTTGAACACGAATCTTTTACACCAAGCAATCACTCTTATTAATTTGCTGAATGATGAATATTTTTGAGTTAACTCTTGCATCGAATTACTTTCAACTGCTGAGGCATGTATTAAAGTGTCAGGGTTGGAAGTGTGAACAGAGTTTGGTTTAACCTCTTCGGTGAATGCTGAATTTGCATTAGATAGCCACTCCGGGCCCTGCCACCAAAGTTCCAAGTCCTTAAGCTTCTTTGGAAAAATTCCTCAAGAGGCGCAGTCGGCAGGATTGGTAACTCCAGCCACATGGTTCCAGTCGCCATTATTAGTAAGTGATGTTATGGCTGCAACTCTATTTTTTACGAACTGATCCTTTAAAGAGTCTGATCGAATCCAACTCAGAACGATTTCTGAATCCGACCATAAGAACACTTGCTTCCAAATTTGATCTATCGAAATTTGAAGATTACTATACAATTTTGCTAGCAAATGAGCTGCACACAGTTCGAGGCGAGGTAATGATACTGTTTTCAAAGGGGCGACCCTGGTTTTTGCTGCCACTATGTTCACTGAAGCTCTACTTTCGTTATCCACTACTTTCAAATAAAAAACAGCTGAATATGCTTTGAGTGAGGCGTCACAAAATCCGTGTAACTGGGCATCAATGATTAAATTATTTACAGACACCAGTCTTCTTTGAATTGCTATTTCCTTTAAAGCCTGTTTTTCAGCCTGGAAGGTTTTCCAGACACATAAGAGCTCTTCGGTTAAAGGTTCGTCCCAAGTTAATTTATTTTTCCATAGGCTTTGCATCAAAATTTTTAAGATGATTGTGGCAGGTGAAAGAAAGCCCAGAGGATCAAAAATCCTAGCTATGACAGAAAGCAGTTCTCTTTTTGAGGTAACTATCTCTGGAAATGAAATGTTCACCTGAAAAGTATCTTGCTGTGTATTCCAATACAGTCCTAAGACCTTCTGACATTGATTTTCTTTTATAGTAACATTGTGCTGCTGTGAGAGAGAGTCTTTGGAAAGATCTGATAGAACCTCTGAACAATTAGACGACCATTTTCTGAGATTGAAACCTCCTCGTTGCAAAAGTGATTTTAAGTTTGAAACTAGATTTTTGGCTTTGGGGATAGAATCTGTACCTGATAACAGATCATCAACATAAAATTCTTCCTTAAGAATTCTTGAAGCATCAGGAAAAGCTTTCTCTTCGTCCTTAGCGAGTTGTTGAAGTGTTTTTACAGCAAGATAGGGAGCACAGGCTGTCCCATAGGTGACAGTTAATAATCTGTATATCTGGATTTCTTCATCAGGTTTGAACCTCCAGAGTATTCGTTGGTAATCAGCATCCTCTTCATGAATACGAATTTGGCGAAACATTTTCTCGATGTCAGCAGTAAATGCAACTTTGAAAGTTCTAAATTTTAGTAATAGAGAAAATAGTTCGGGCTGCAAACGAGGACCTGCATGCAACGCATTGTTGAGAGAATTCCCTGAAGAATCCTTAGCTGACGCATCGAAGACCACTCTTAGTTTGGTTGTGTTGCTGTCTTCCTTAATAACGAAATGATGAGGTAGATAAAATGTTGATTCCTTAATCAGTTCGTCGGAAGGAACCCTTTCCATATGACCTAGTTGAAGATATTCCGACATGAAAGTTGTGTACTGATGCTCAAGTTCATTATTCTTACTTAGTTTTCTTTCAATGTAGTTGAATCTTTCACTTGCTTGAGTAGCTGAGTCACCAAATTCTATAGAATGTTTGAAAGGTATTCTCACAATATAACGTCCAGATGGATCTCTAGCAACCGTTTTGTCGTAAAATGCTTCACAATCTGAATCATTCTTTGATTTCAGTTCAGCTTGAGGTAAAGATTCGAGCTCCCAGAATTTAGCCAATTGACAATCCAACGATGAGGTAAGATGACAGTTCACAAAGGAGTTTTCCTTATTGGAGTTTGAGAACACTCTTCCCGATAATAGCCTGCCTAGATGAGAATTGAGTGCAGCTGGAGTACCTTTCTTCCCTAAAATTGGTTCTCCAATTAGCAAGTCAGCGTATAAGTCGGCTCCTAACAGAATGTCTATTGGACCAGTTGCATGAAATGTTGGATCTGCAAGCATTAGACCATGCAGGTGTGGCCAGTTGCATGAAGAAAATGTGAAATTCGGTAAATCACTTGTTATGCAGTCTACAATCAAGGCTTTACAGCAAAAAATTTTCTTATTAAAATGTGGAGAAAAGACCAAAGATACTTCAGATAAAGAAGACTTTACTAGCGTATTATTAATTCCTGAAATCGAATGATTTGTAACAGTCTTTGATAATTGCAGTCTTTTAACACAGTTTTTGCTCACTAGAGATTTCTGACTGCCGTTGTCAATCAGCGCTCGGCAATTAACGAAATGTCCCTTAGCATTTTTAACCTTTATTAAAGCTGTTGATAATAAAGTATTACTATCTACACTATTAGAATTTAGACAAGTTGTGCTAAGTTGAATGTTTTCCCTCACTGTAGGAACATTTTCAGAATTGGCATTATCTAAATTTGAATTAGAATAGCAAACTGTATTGCTTACATTAGGTTCTTCAGAATTAGAATAAAATCTATGCAATGAAGTATGATGTTTTCTATGACATGCCTTACAGGTGTTAGTAAAACGGCATTTATTTGCCATATGAAATTTTCTTAAATAATTTATACACAGCCTTTTAGATTTAATTACCTTCCACCTGTCATCAACAGACATCTTATTATACATGGGACAATTAACAATCGAATGATTTTCATTACAAATATTGCATAAATTTTCGGTTTTGTTTACTACCACATTATTTACAAAAGCCTTTTTAGGAAGAACCCTTGGCTTGCATTCTGTTTGATTTGAAATACTTTTTGCTTGTTGCTCAAGAAATTTAGCCAATTCTAAAAATGTTGGAATATCTTGATTAGTTAAAGATAATTCCCATCTTTGCCTTAGTGTATCATCTAGTTTTCCCAAAATAAAAAATATTAAAATAACATCTACCATAGGATTAACTTCTAACTTTAAAGTTGAAAGAATTCGAATAACTTCATTACACGTATCTAAAATTTCAAATATCGAAATCGCAGAATTAGACTTAATTGTCTTTAGATTAAATAGTTTTGAAATTTGCGCGAACGCTAATTCACGTTTATTATCATATCTCGCAACTAGAGTCTGCCAAGCGTGCTTATAATTTTCATCTGTGAGCGAAAATCCTGAAATAAGCTTGTGTGCAGTACCCTTTAAACTAGCAAACAAATATTGAAATTTTTGAAGTTCTGTTAATTCTGGATTTTTATCTATGGAACTCAAAAACAATTCTTTAAATGACATCCAATTATTGAAATCTCCATAAAAACTCGGTAACTCGAATTTGGGCAACTTTAAACAAGATTCATTTAGTTTCGGTTTCGAATCATCTAGAGAAACGCCGCCATTATTAGTATTGTTTACTTTTGATTTCAATTCCGACATTTCCCGTGCAATATTAATTCGCAACGTATCAATATTAGATGCCAAATCATCAAATTCTTTCATATTGCTTGCCTCTTCCTCATTCTTGCAAGAAACGATAATTTCCGTATGAATCTCATTAAGCTCCACCCATATTTCATTCATTTGAGCCGAAAAAACATTTAATTCCGCTCTTTCTATTTCCCCAGACACAAATTTCGGTTTCAGAATATTGTTTATACGCGTTACTTTACCTTTCAAAATACTACGTCTTTTCTTTAAAGTTTCCATTATAATTACAAAATACAAGATTTAAGATCAAAGATTTATCGACGGACCGAAAAATAAAAACAAAAAACAGCATTAACTAGAGCAATATAAAATACTTTTATCTAGCTCTCTTAATTGAAATCGAAACTACAATTATAAACAATAGCTCAGAATTTTCACTCCGGTCTCGAAGGACCAAAAAATGGAATGAATCTTAAATAAATCATAAACTTATATAATGGAAAAATCATAAAAATTAAGTAGAATATCATTAAAATTATAGAAACTAATACAATGTGGGAAAATGAAATTTATGACAACTTAGCACAACAAATAAGTTTTCAAAATCTTACCGGATATATACTTTATTTCTTTGATTGATTATCAGAGCATGATTTATAGATAACACTGAAATATTTTTCATTGAATTCTAAATGAGTAATTGAAATTTCAATGGCCATATTGCCAAACATAAATATTACTCATCTACCAACATAATGAATAAATCTAAACTGAAACTAAAAAAAGGAAAGAAAATAATAAAACAAAATATTTCTTGATTAACAGTACCACTGGCGCCATCTGTTATTGAAATTATAAAAAGAGTCAAAACACTAAGTTATGCAGTCGATCCTTGTTCAATTGTTCCGTTCTCCTGTATATATCGTTTTGTTTTAACGGTCTCGTCACAAATTCTATCCTTTTGTTAATAATACCCGCTTAAAACTTTTTTCAACTAGCATATTCGTTAATGATTCCTTTTTTAATGCAGATGCTTTGATAGATTCTAGAATTTTACCGATATTGAATAAATTAAGTCATTTCGTTTTTAAAAGTGAAATAATAATTCCTGATGCTAACGGTGATAAGGAAAGCAAGGATTTTATTCAATTTGGTGAAAGTACATCGGACATCATGTTTCATGTTCATGCATCAGTTGATGAATATTTTTGAAATCGTGGTGATGTGGATTGAAAAAATGGTTGCAAAAGTTAAAGAAGTGCAAAGTAATATCGATGAAGGCGGAGAAACAGAACCACAACCAAAGCCAACGACGGTGGAAGGCTTCGAAGACTTAAAAACAACGAGGAACTTTCTGAATTCACGCGAATTTGAATTGAAAAGCAATTTATTAAAAAATGTAGAAAATTTATTGTTTGCAGTGAGGAGAAAAGAGAATGTTCAAATCAAAATTTCCAGATATTTTAAATAAATGTTTATTCATCGTCCATTTGCACTGCAAATATTTTTGCACTATATGCATAATTTTACAATTAAAATTTTTTATATTTATTACAATTTATTGCCTAAATAACAAATCCATTACTTCCTTATTACTTTTCATATATTTTCAGGACATTATTTGATTTTTTATATTGTTCAGCATTTGTCGTTTTCCCGTATCTATCATCTGCAATAAATAATCCCATTAGAGATGAGGTTCTTTTTTCTATATAGCTAATTTGCCGCTTCTGGCTACCAGCTGACCCCCCTTTACAAATATATAGAACTTCAAGTATTTAGAGATTTGGAACCCTATAATCAAAAACTACGATAATATGCAAATATAAACTCATATTGAACAAATGAAAGTGATTTACACTAAAAATTTCACACAAACATTGAACTTTTGGCCATGCATACAGACTCTGTATACCATCCATTTGGAGGAAAGACACTACATGTGTGTTATTCCGAATTCCCACATCAGAGAAGGATTAAAGATCTGCAGTGAATAAACTGCATTTCTTTTTTCTTTCCAAGTGTGGCAAAAAAGGAGGCGAAGTTTTGAAGAACTGATAATCTGGGATAGTTTGAACGTGTCCAGTGTTGTGGTGGAATCAAAAAATTTTGATTAATAATATTCTGCTAGTAAATTGTTGTTGTTGTTGTAGTTAATTTATGTCACACTAGAGCTGCATAATGGGTTATTGGCGACGGTCTGGGATACATCCCTGAGGATGATCCGAAGACATGCCATCAGAATTTTGATCCTCTGCAGAGGGGATGGCACCTCCGCTTCGGTAGCCCGACGACCTGCACGCGAAGTCGAGCACTTTACGGTACTTTAACGAGGACCAATACCTCACACCTTCAGTTCCTACGCAGACTAATCCAAATGGTCACCCACCCGCACAGTGGCGTAGCGAGCTTAACTCGCGCCCGGGGCACAATACCCTTTTGGCGCCCCCCCCCCCACATTCGAAAACCATATAATATTATATGTAAAATATACTCGCAAATTAATAAATAAATAAAGTAAAATAAATAATGCCATAGCATAGACTCAAGCTGGGCTTCAAATTTGAGACAAAAAATGCAGTTGAGAGAACAAGACTAGATTTTGAAATGTATATGATCATCTAGAATTAGTTCAAAAGATACCTATTATTTATTTTACATATTTAAAAAGAAATATTTTAAAAACGCGCAATTTTAAAACAATAAAAAAGTAAATATTTATTATCTCTAAGGTGATACATATATTTAATAATCATCTATATATATATTTCTCTTACACGGCGATAAAAAAAGGCCTCATTACAACTCCCCGAATGGCAACACTAGAAAATCGACCAATCATTGCTGCTAAAAATGTCACATGGCAAATGTCACATGAGGTGGCTCAACATATAGCGCTTTTAAAAACGGAAACAATAACCAGAGTGAGCATTATCAGGTTGTTCAATTCAGATTCATGCCCTAAAAACATGATAATATTTAATTTAAACTCAATTAGGAATTAATTAGGCTGGCCTTCTCCACGACTGTAAATAAGTCACAAGGTCAGACTTTTGCGACATTTGACAGCCTTTCAGTTAATTTCTTAGAGCTTTGCAGAAAAAAATGTTTTTTGGAAAAAATTTAATTGAAACTTCTATTGGCAGTTGGCAAGGGGAACTGCCAAAATCAAAACTCCCCGATTAGAAATGCAACATGGCGACCTCCACTTGGTATTTCTCGGGTAATGTTAACAGTCATGCATTTTAATTTATTGTATGTAAAACATCCTTATTTTGTTCTAAAATGTTATGTACTTTATTATAATTGTTAATTAATATAAAAATTGATTTCAAAAATGCTGATCACCAAAAAATATTTCATTTTGGCGATAAAACAAATTTTTGTGTTCTTGAAAATGAAAGACTTTTTGAGGATTATTATCTCACAAGGAAAAGTTAGGGTTTAAAGTTTATATTTTAAAATAATAAATTTTTTTTTCTAAAAGTTTCAGAATTTCTAGCATTAACTAATTTATTATACACATTTAGTTGAATTTAGGTGAGTAACTGCAATATTTGATAATTTATTTTGCTAATATGTTTCTCATTTAGCTAATGTTTTGATTTTTTCACCATGTACAATCTAATTAGCTAATATACTTTTTTAAAAGCCAATAAGAACATTGATAGAATTCTTCTACATAAGTATAATACTATGTCTTTGATGATAAAATAGTATGTCTTTGATGATAATATATTATGTCTTTGTGCTAGAACATTGTGTTCATTGGCGAGCGAGCGCAGCGAGCCATGGTTCACGGCGTGAACCACATAGGATTGCGTAGCAATTCTCGGGGGTTGGCGAGCATTAGCGAGCAGGGGGCGGAGCCACCTAGTATGATTATAATACATTAATAAAACTAATTACTATGTCTAAATTTTCCGTGCTTTTGATGAAGCAAATGTATCAATAATATCATCATTTAAAATTTTTCTCTTTCCACACTTAAAAATGCTAGGTCACTTAGGCAATCTGTCAAAATTAATTTTAAATTGGTGAATGAACGTTCGCAGCTAGCAATTGATAATGAGATAGTCAGGAGTATTTGCAGTGCCCCTCTCAGATTTGGAAAAACATCTTCTCCATTCGAGATTGATTATAAAAGTAAGAAATTCTAGTTTTAGGTTCAATTTCTTTTCTACTGCGGAGTAACATTTTGCTGTCACATATTTTGATAAAAAGTTCTATTACATTGAAATCTGTATTATGAAATTCACCCAAATTTTTAAATTTTTTTTTCAAGGTCGTTATCAACATTATCCTTGTTTAATAAATTTTCAACGTCTAGTAGAAATCCAAATTTGAAATTGAGGTCACTTAATCGTGTACACATTTCTTGTTAGAGACGATCAAGAGTGCTTTTCATAACGCGAGAAATTTCACTTTCTGCGGAAAGACCACCATAGCCAATTCTCCAGGCACGTATTGTTGTATCCATATCCCATTTTTCACAAAGAGACTCCGCTTTTTCTATTGCCTCTTTACATAGCTTGTCTCAAATTTCGGCTAGTTCAGTTGCTAATGATTCAAGATCATGGAACACTTCTCTAAAATTCATTCTAGGATCTTGTAATCTGAGCTGCACACGATCAATCCTTCTTAAGATTTCATACCAGAAATGAACTAAAGTTATAAAACTAAAGGTTAGTTTATTTTGCGACAGAATTGTAGCTTCACTTCTGTTGTCGCATGTAGTGGTAGTGTGCTCTGCTAATTTTTCAAATAGTTCTTTTATATTCTCTAGCCCATAGATGATAACGCTAACCGCTTGTATTCTGGCGCTCCATCGCGTTTCAGATGTGTGACCTGCCATCACGGCAGCATTATCGTAACATTGTGATCTGCAGTTTGTTAATGAAATTTCATCGTAATTTAATTTCTCTAAAATTGTATTTTCGATTGGGGCTGCATCTTTAGCATGTATTTTAATAAAACTCAATAAAGATTCTTTGATGGAAACTTTTTTATTGATAAAATCAACATCTACATACCTAACGACTTGGGACATTTGTTCTCGATGAGAGATATCAGGAGTTGAACCAAACAAAAGTCCATAATACTTATTTCTTTTGATATCGTTTATTAGTTGATTTCGAACTGTAGATGCCAGAAGATGCATGAATTCATTTTGAATCTGTGGTGACAAATATGAGAACAACAAATTTTTCTGTTAACAAATTTTTTCATACTCTATTCACTTAATAATAGAATCGTCGGTAGATGTAGTAAGTAATCTTATTTGATTTATTACTTACCAAGAATGCCTTGAACTTGAAAGGTAGTAGCATAGTGAAATATACAATATAATTTATGCTGACATTAAACTTATATACAACATTTAATATTTAATAACATTTCAATTTTATTCTAAGCAGAACGCGATGACAAGGACGTGAATTAAATATTGAAATATATTTAATATGAATTTAATATAATATTTAATATGAATTTAATATAATATTTAATATGAATTAAATATTATGAATAATATTTATGAATTAACATTTATTATATTACACAGGCACTAGTTTAAAATATATTTTCCAGAAATCAATTACAATAAAAATAAATTATCCAGCAATTTTTTGTTTTGCAGACCATTTGGCGCCCCTTTGTGAGTAGCGCCCGGGGCATGATGCCCCCCCTTGCCCACCCCTCACTACGCCACTGCACCCGCATGCTGACCGCAGCCAGTGATGCTTGACTTCGGTGATCTGCTGGGAACCGTGTCTTAACGATCAGTACACTGCGGGACTAGTAAATTGTTTATTTTGTGGGAATTGATTCTTTAGCTTGTGTGTAAGTAATAAGCATTACTATTGTAATGTTAAATAATTTGTTCTTATATGCTCTATTTATTTAATTTTTTTTTCTTCTATAATTTCCTTCTTCTATAATCTTTCTTCCTTTCGGTCTTAATTTAATTTAATTTTAGATTTTACATAAAAATTACACAATTATTTTATTATCATTTAGTTTATCAGTTTAATGACCACCACGTGTGCTGTCTCAATATATATATATATGAGATCAAAGATTAATACGTAGATCAGTCAATCAAGCTTGACGCACGCATGCCACCCCGTTTGCATTTATTCGATTAAATTTTATTCGAAAATTGATTCAGAGCGATAATAAACTCAATGCCTTAATGTTATAACGTTAGCACGCCATGCAAAACCGCGTGATAATACACAATCAAGTCACCAGTTGAAAGTACCCAATTCAGAGCCACGGTGGCTCAGGGAATAGAACGTTCGCCTCCTGATTAGGTGAACCAGGTTCGTACTCCAGCGATGGCGGGCTAATATGAATTCTGCTCCCGGCTGGTACCAAGCACAGTTTTGACGTAAACTATTTTCAAGGGTAGACGGATCATGAATTAGAATCCTCTTGATATCGGACTGACTGTGAAAGGTATTCGTGGTTATCCTCTCCAAGTAACGTAAACGTAGGTTGGTTCCATCAAAAAGACCCAATGCTTAACTCAGGATTTCAAAATTACAAGGCTACGGAGTTGAACATTGATAGCCGTAAGACCAGATTGGGTGTAACAGTTGGATTAAAATATATATTTTGGTGCGTATAAAGTAAAGTAAAGTTATTTATGTATTGTTATTATTATGGATGGGTTGCTTACTTGGATGCATCACTGGATATAGTCATGATTAAAAAAAGTTAAAGATTGAAATGTCATGATAAATAAATTAAAGGCCGAAATATGTAAAAGGTAATCAAATTAAGGGGAACGTGATCGTTAATGAAAGTGGTAGTACAATGCTAATGTGGGATAACAATAACCCAATAGGTTCAAAGGGTCACAAAGTGTGAGGTTTGAACAAATTGGATAATTTGGTATCACCAAATTTGGAAAAAGGGCGAAACTAAAATGAATTACATATTAAAGATAAAGTCATGCTATATCCAAACAATATATATGATTTAATACAGTAAGCTGATGTTTCCAATGAAAAATTACAAATTCCCTTAACAATAAAAAAAGGTACTCGCCACACACATAAAGAGGACATGATAAATCATGAAAATAGAGGCAAATAAATTCTCCAGCACAAGATTAAATTATTAACATATCATTTTATTTAGTAACATACATCTTTCACCACATCTACCAACACAAGAAAGGAATTTTATTGAAATGGGTGACGGGAGAATTAAAACACATAAGGCGTCATAGATAAAAGTAAATTATAAAAGAACGAATAATTTAAAGGTTAAAATAAATATGAAAAGAAAGCTTAAATTCGAGAAGGTTTTTTTTTAATGTTAAAGAAAATTAAAGGTATAAAATGTTGATTTTAAATTTACAGAAATTGATTATCGTTATGGATTTAATTTAAGATAAAGGTTAAATTGATTATAGTTATGGATTTAATTTAAGATAAAGGTTAAGAAAAAATGAAAAAAGAAATCCCTCGATACGGACCGAAGTCCGCATCTCCGAGAAAAAAGGGTAACCTGCCCGAAGGCTCGAGAAAAAGAGAATCTATTAAAAAAGTGACTTAAAAAATTCCTTAACTGGTATAGATCAAAAAAATTGTGGCCAATTAAATTTAAAGAGGCGGAGAGTTTGAAATTTAAAGGAAAGAGATTGGTTAGTTAGCCCCCCTAAAATTAAAAGAAGAAAAAGAAAGGCGTGAATAGAGGGGTTGGTTGACTTTCCCCACAGGAAGTGCGATGACCGCAATGACCATGAGAAAGGTCAACAAGAAGGTTAAAAAAATTGCTAAATTGAAAAAAAGGAATAACGTTTAAAGAAAAATTAAAGGCTTAGATAAAATTAGAAATAAAATTGTCACATTACATTAAGTGCAAATGTGACAGTAGGCTTTTCAAATAGAATAGAGTACCCAATTAAAATAAATACGATAAAATATAATTTTTAGTATTCCATTCTGTATCAGTTTGAGACAGGATGTTTAATTTATTAGAAAAAGTACAAAATGTACATATTTCTCTGTCAATCTGATAAAAAAAAAAGAAAAAAAAAGCACTTAATATAATGAAACATTATATGATAAGTCATTAAAAGTTTGCACATTTCCTTAGAATTGTTGAAAAATTTCTTATTCTTCTGACTTAATTATGGCTTTCAACTTCATATTTAATGAGGCATTATCTTTAATGCTTTATTAACGTTATTAAAATTCTTCAAGTTTGTTAATGCTGAAGATATTAACTACATTTTTAAACAATCTTATACTCAAAACTTTTTAAAACTGAAATTTCCATATCAAGCATACACTTTAAAACGATTAAAATAATTGACTTAGACTTTTATTGCTTATTTAAAAAAATTAATTGGAGAAGAGATTTCAAACAGAAAATTTTTACTTTTGCTGAAAATATCATCTTTTATCTCTCTGAAACCCTTGCAATTATATTACAAAAACTGCTCGTATGTTCCACAAATATTTATACATAACATAAGCAGTTATGTTTGTAAATTTTATAAAAATGAAAAGTTAAATTTTTAAAATCAGTAGGAATTCCGTCGCTTCGTAATAAATGCTTGTTTACATTTAAGCCTTTTTAACTTCAGAATTTAATGATGATTAACAAAATAACAATTTATTTTCAGCAAATAAAACACCAAAAATCTTTTTCTGCGAAACATAACAAACTGGTTTTGATTAAAATATCAAATTATAATGCGTTTTTATGTGGATAAATTCTACTACCATCATTTGAAAAATTGTATAATTTGCTTTTGATGAACGAAAGTTACGTTGGTTTTCAACAAAGATTTTAATGAGTTGTAAGCATGATTGCCGTTATAAGGAAACAAAATTATAGCTCACTTTTCAGAACGTCAGTATCACTTTTCAGAACGTATGTATTCCTCTCTCTTACAGTTTATAGAGAAATATCTCATACTATTTTATTTTTTGGTTTAGTTCCCATAACACTATAATTAATTTAAATGATACACTAAAAATATTACATAATATAATTGTTCACGATTGTACACAGTGCGCTGGTTTATTAAATACTATAATTTCAACAAACAATATTTTATTTTAACAATTGTAAATAACCAAAATCATTGCACTATTACAATGGAAGCAACGACTGGCTCAAACAAGAGTTCAAGAGAAACTGAGCAGTTCACAACAATTGCTACAGGTGGCGCTTCGCTTAAGACCGAACATGCCGGCCCCTTGAAATATTTAACATATTTCAACAATAACTAATGTGCATTGAAACTATAAGAATCACAATAAAATTATTAGAAATGTTTGATTTCAATTGATAGAATAAAATTATGGACTGTAGAAAAATATTTGTTCCAATATTAAATGAATGCACAATTCCAAATTTAAAGGAAATTATTAAAATACAATGATACAATACAAATATAAACTAAAATTAATTCAATGAGGTTACAATTAATACCAAACTATTTATTGTCCTCAATAGGTAAAATACTCAATTTATGAATTGGTCTTTTAAATAAACCTTTAGGAGTTCGCACTAAAACAACCCTAACCTTTTTATCTTTGCCAGCTATAGTTTCTTCAACTCTACCAATTATCCAATGACATACTGGAAGATTATCTTCCCTAACTAGAACCATTGTACCAGGGGTAACATTATCCTTCGAAAATTGCCACTTAGTTCGTTCGTGTAAATTAGACAAGTAATCTTTTTGCCACCTTTTCCAAATATTTTGAGTCAATTTTGTAACTCTTTCCAATATAGACAATCTGTTATCTGCAATTTGAGTGATTTCGGGTTCTATGGGGGCAGTTATTGGACGCCCTATTAAAAAATGACCTGGCGTCAGAGCGTTCATATCATTTGCATTGGTAGATAATGGGGTAATTGCTCTAGAGTTTAAAATTCCCTCTATCTGCGTAACAAGGGTCAAAAATTCCTCAAGGGTTAGTTTTGAAATTCCAACAGTCTTTTTAAAGTGGGTTTTAAAGAATTTCACTGCTGCTTCCCAAATACCCCCGAAATGGGATCCCCGTTGAGGTATAAATTTCCAAGTAACCTCTTCTGTTAACAGATAATCAATTAATTCTTGTTCCGGGGATTGAGCCAAACTATACAGGGTGTCTATAAAAGAACTCCGGGGTTTTAAAAATTCATATTTCACTAACTATAAAAGATAGCAAAATTTAGTCGATTTCTCTGAAAAGAGTAGCTCAAAAAGTTTTACTCATACCAATTGGGAATGTTTGTATCAACTGTTGGCGGCGCTGCAGGGCGTTGACCTTGAAATGACGTCGCGAAATTTGAAATGATGGCGACTCCGCAACAAAAGACTCAATGTGTTATATGGCTCATAGAAACGAAGTCTTTAGTTACCGTACAAAGAAACTTTCGACGTAACTATGGTGTTAACCCGCCTTCTGACAAAACCATTCGTCAATGGTTCAGTGCATTTAAGGAAACAGGAAGTGTTTTGAAGCAAAAGTCGCCGGGTAGGCCGAGTGTGTCTCAAGAGGAAGTGTTAAAAAAACTTGAAATTACTAAGTGTTAAAAAAAACTTGAAAATTTAAGCTTTTCAGTCATGTATAAAACATGTATGTATGTTTTTTATTTCATTAAAATATTTTGCCTCAAAACCCCGGAGTTCTTTTATAGACACCCTGTATAACCGTTTTAACTCGTTCCGAGCTCCACAAAAATTACTCGCATTATCACTCATTAACATAGAACATTTCCCCCTTCTTGCAAAAAACCTTTTTAATGTGGCAATCAAGGCCTCAGTTGTTAAGTCCGAGACAATTTCCAAATGTACTGCCGGAGTGCAAAGGCACACAAAAACTGCTACATACATTTTTTGAAGACTTACTTTTCTTTGATTTTTTTGCTTGACAAGAAACAGGCCGCAAAAATCTAAGCCTGATTTATTAAAGGTGATCTCAGGATTTAATCGATAAGATGGAAGGTTACCCATTAATTGATCAATAGCTACAGGTCTAAATTTAAAACAAGTAACACACTCGTGCACTATTTTTCTGGCAAGATTTCTTCCGTGAATTGGCCAAAACCTTTGGCGAACAGAATTAAGTAATGCCTGGGGACCAAGATGCAAATCTTTTAAATGGAAATACAACATAATTAAATATGTAAGCTTATGACCCGCAGGCAAAATAATGGGAAACTTAGCATCGAAACTTACCTGCGAGTGGGCTAAACCAGGGCCGGATTTACGTATAAGCTAAATAAGCTGTAGCTTGGGGCCCCGAGATGGCAAGGGCCCCCAGATCCAACTTTTTCCTTTTTTTAAAAAAAGTTTTATTCGGAGCTGGAGCCCTCTGAAGCCTAAAATACATTTTTTTTTCTTTATTACATTGGCGAACGCTTTTTAAAATCTAATAGAAGTGTTTACAAGTATAAAATAATTGTTACTTTTTTTAACCAAAAGAGCAATAAAAAGGCCTTTTGACTCATGAAAATATCCTGTAGCTTTCGTAGCTACCAGTGATGGGAGTAGTCCATGGATCCTTAAAAGCGGTACTCCATGGAGTAGTCAAATAGCCGCCTCAATTTACACTGTGGGAAAGCTTCTACGTTTTCAGCTTCTTTAAATTGCTGTGGGCTCTTTTGTCCACAGAAACACCCTTTTGTCTGATTTCTGGGCAAAAAATTTCTAGGGCTGTGGGAGAATCTTGTTTAGGGTCACTCTGTTTCGAGATTTCCGTTGTGTCTCATTGTCGTTAAGGAACTTCTCGTTTAATTTTAACTTTTCTTTTTTGCAAAATATATGTTTTCCAATTTATTACAAAAGCTTTTTTTCCTTTTAATTATCCTAAATGTTTTAACTAGCTTAATTGTTTAATTTACTTAATTATTGTAATTGATTTTAATTTGTTATTTTCCGAATTAATCGTGCATGAATCCGTGAACTCCTTTCTTTATTTATTTAAATGGTGGGCCACCATTCAATCCCCTCTTTGACAGGCCCATCTGCCAAAATTCTTGATTTGGTTTATTTTGGATGAAATTGAGATAACAGATGTGGTAATTTTACTTACTGCTAATAGACAGAAGCAACATGTGATATTGCTTGATAGAGCATTGAAATCAAGTGATCAAAACTGTGAGATCGCGGGTTCTATTCTAGCTGATGACAGTTTTTAATTATTATTTCTTAATACTGAAAAATGTATTTCTTATTTTTTTTTAA
This sequence comes from Parasteatoda tepidariorum, assembly GCF_982258835.1. NCBI lineage: Eukaryota > Metazoa > Arthropoda > Arachnida > Araneae > Theridiidae > Parasteatoda > Parasteatoda tepidariorum. The sequence goes on from NW_028257442.1 coordinate 107,726, forward strand.
AGTATGCTTATGCATGTTAAAAGCTAATAATTTAACAAGTATTTAAAAAACTAGAAAGCTACACCCCCTGTTCATTTTGCACACTAACCCTCATGGTTGCTTCTGATTAATCATTGCAGATTAAGAGGAAAAACGGTTTATTTCCATCTTTTAATTCTTCAAAAATTACGATTGAATTTCTATTTACATTTTGAAACTGACTAAAATTTGGCAAATCGATAAAATTGGTACCTCCTGCAGAGTTATTACCCAGTGAAGATGAACTCAAGGACACTGAGTTCGAATCCCAGTGTTGACTGGTCGATACGAATTCTACACCCGGCTTACACCAGCCACTGTGCCGAAGTAAAATATCCTCAGTGGTAGACGGATCATAGGACCCCTTGTTGTCAGACTGACAGTGGAAAGCTTTTGTGGTTTTCCTCATCGTGTAACTTAAATGCTGGTCAGTTCCATCAAAACGCCCCCCTCCAAGACGAAAATTTCTTCCCATACTTGATCCTGGAGTTCCCTTGTGTTCTGAATTGAGTTTAAAATTAGAAGTCTAATAAGTTGAACATTAGTAGTCGTAAACTCCAAATTGGGTTGGCTGTTCAATGACTATTATAAAATAAACTAATAATTTGGCAGGGATAGCCTGGTTGGCAGGGCGTTGAACTCGTGTTTGTGAGTATGGGATTTCGAATCCAGCCGGCCGAAGAATACCCATGTATAAAATGGTGACTGGTGCATGTTAAATCTGCCATGGTCACAAAGTCCTCTAAGTTCTCACAACAAATCAATACCTCTGGGTACTGATTCAATTCTCTTGTCTTCTGGATTGAGTTCAAAATTATAAGGTGATTATTCAATATTATACGGAGTTAAACATTTGTAGTCGTAAACTCAAATTAAGTCGGTTGTTCAACGGCGGTTATGAAAAAAAATAGAACTAATCAAATTGTATTTTCTTATGTTCTTTCTAACTCCTTGCTTATTTTTGACACACCTTCATAATTTCATGTTTCTAAGTCAGAGAGCAGCAAAGCGAAATATAACGTTTAAAAAAGAAACAATTTAGAAAAAAAAATTCGCAAGAAAAAAAAATTCATTTGAAATTCCAAATAACATAGATTCAGAATTTCAAGAAAAAAAAACTCTGTTAAACATATAATGGTTCTTCTAACATACCAAATCTTTACTCTGTGCTTATGATGTTCTTAAAATGAGTTTCTGTTTTTTTCCTCGTTCAAAAAATATGTGTAATAATAGAAAGGCTCTACATTATAGTCCCATCCCAATCAATATATTTAACAATCAAGCAATATTATCAAATTTTTAATAATATAATGTTAATATTCAGCAATAAAAAATACGACAGTTTACTTTAGGTGTATAGAAATAGAATTGAACTTAAAAGGGCCCCATCATTTTCAGTAGCTTAGAGCTCCGCCAAGCTTAAATCCGGCCCTGGGCTAAACGACCACCCACCCTCAATCTTCCATCTGCATCTAAAAAGGCGTTAAGTGATTTAATCTTACTCTTAGAAGAAATTGTACCTTTCTGAATGTCTGCAATATCAGAAGAAAATTCACCCCTCTGTACTTCTTTAATCAAAAACAATTCGGATAATTTTAACTCATCCCTCGAAATCGGTCCCGTAGTTTTCTTTGCTGAGTTTTTAGTATTTCTTACAAACCTGAAAATAAAACTTAAGATTCTGATTAGTTTCATATAACTATTGCTTTTGTTCAAAAAATCAATTATAAAAGTGTTTTTCTCAAAGACAGTAAAATTAAGATCAGAATTTTTCTTGAGTTCAACCATATATTCATCGCTGAAAGAAGGAGAATGTTCGAATTGCTTATAGTCCTCAGTCTTTAGGAAGGAAGGGCCATGCCACCAAAGTTCAGAGTTTGAGATTTTGTCTGCAGTAACACCACGCGAAATAAGGTCAGCAGGGCTGCTTTCGGAAGGCACATGTCCCCATTTAAATAATTAGTGATTTCTTGAATCTTGGACACTCTATTCGATACGAAAGTTTTCAACAAACATGGATCAGTTCGTATCCACGCCAAGGTTATGGTTGAATCCGACCACAAGTAGACACTTTGTATATCCATTTGAAGAGCTTTTAACAGTTTCTGTAGAAGTTTGGACATTAGTTCAGCCGCCAATAATTCTAAACGAGGAATCGTCAACTTTTTTTATCAGCGCTAAGCGTGACTTGCTGCACAGTAAGTTAATAGTCACTTGATTCAATTCATTCTTACATCGTAAATAAATCGCTGCACCGTATGCATCTTGCGAAGCATCGCAGAAGCCATGGATTTCAAAGGAGGAAACAGTTCCATTCGCTACACAGCGGTCTATTTTAATGTCTTTCACACAGGAGCATACTTCTCCCACTCCTTAACTTTGCAGTCTGGCAGTGCCTGGTCCCAGTCCAGTTTTTGTAGCCAGAGCTTTTGCATAAAAATTTTGGCCTTCACTAAACAATCTTGAAATGCATGATAAAACAGTTCTTTTAGTACAGTTCGTCAGATTAGTGCTATCTGAAATTGAAAATTCAAACAAATCTGCATTTGGGTTCCATATCACACCGAGAGTCTTAACGTTGTTTTTAATATCGAAATGGTACTCCTGGTTTTCATACAGTAAGTTTTCTAACAAGAACTGTTCATTAGATGACCATTTGTGTAAATCCATTCTACCCCGATGAAGAAGGTTTATTAACTGATTTTTTAACTCTAAGGCAGAAGAAATATCATTAGCCCCCGAGACTACATCGTCCATATAACAATCATTTTGGACGACACGAGCTGCAATGGGAAAATCCCTCCCTTCATCAATCGAAATTTGTCTTAAGACACGCGTTGCCAAAAATGGAGCAGAGGTAGTACCATAGGTAACAGTACAGAGCTTGTAAATTTTAACTTCATCATCTTTATTCAATTTCCACAATATTCTTTGTAAGTCTCGTTGATTTTCATCAATTAAGACAGGGCGAAACATACCTCTAATATCAGCCGTAAAGGCTACAGGATGTTTCCTAAATCTACACATAATTGAAAATAAATCATCCTGAAGCACGCCCCCCTTCATTTGTATAGAATTAAGTGATTCACCACTCGATGTTTGCGCACTAACATCAAAAACGACACGCAATTTTGTGGTAGTTTTGTCAGGGCGATGTGCGCCAAGATGGGGAATATAATAACTAGCGTTTACATTAATATCGGTGTCAACTAGTTGCATGTGTCCTGAATTTTGATATTCAAGCATAAAGTCTTTATATAAGTTACAAAGTTCAGGATTAGAGTCTAACTTTCTATATATATTATTCAATCTCTTTAAAGCTAGTTTCTTTGAATCACCTAAACATTGGGGATCCTTTTTGAGTGGCATTTGAACCACATATCTACCACATTCGTTGCGATAATGAGTTTTTAAAAAATGATTTTCACAATATTCCTCCTCACCAGTAAGCATATCTGACGAAACACTTTCGATTTCCCAAAATTTCTGAAGAGAATCTTCAATATTTTCAGAGGTATGTGTTAAACCGCAAAAGGAATTTAAATTGTTCTCATGAACCTTACCCGTTGCTATCAAACCAAAAGCAGAATTTTAGAATAACAAATTAGGAGAAACTCTGGTTTTTCCTTCCTTTAAAATATCATAAAAGAGCTCAGCTCCTATAATCATGTTTATTTTACTCGGTATCTCAAAATTTGGATCAGCTAATAACGCACGATCAGGAATTAAATGCTCACTAATTTTAATGGGAGTCGATGGAATCAAGCCCGTAATTCTAGGAACTATTAACAATTCAACTTGCGAAGAAAAAGATATATCCTTATTACAAATCAAAGAAGTCGCCTTCCACTTAACATTCATTTTATTCTCTCCCAATCCACTAACAGAAATGTTTATTTTTTCTCGCTTCAACCCCAAATCAAAACAAGTATCAGAATTTAAATAATTCGACTGGCTGCTAGTGATGTGCCAATCGATTCATTTAAATGAATCGATTCTTTAGAATCAATTCACTAAAATGAACGGTTATATGAATCGATTCTTTGATTCTTTTTTTAATGGTCGTTATAATGAAAGTCTTTATAAAAGGTGGTCGTACAAATTAGTTTAGACTGTTTTAGTATTTGAATTAGTTGATCTAGGTCAGGGGCTCTCAATATTTTTCTGCCATGGAACTCTAATTAACGTTCTTTCGGCGGAACACCTGGTAAAAGTACTATCTTGTGTAGCCGCTGTAACCTTTCCACGGAACCATAGGGCTTTACGGAACACCAATTGGGGACTATTAATTTAGATCTTAGGCTCTAGGGTGCAGAAGCAGAATATTCCAGTTAAGTGATCAGCCGAATGTGGCTAAAAAAAGTGCCAACTAGCGGAGCCCTTGCAATTCTTGACGGAACTCTAGGGTTCCATGGAACACCATCTGGGAACCACTCTTTTACATCTTACACTCTAGGGGGCAGAAGTTGAATGTTCTACTTGGGTGGCTATAAAAGTACTATCTCGTGTAACCGCTGTAACTTTTCCACGGAGCCATTGAGCTTTCCGGAACACCAATTGGGGACCATCAATTTAGACCTTGGGCTCTAGGGTGCAGAAGCAGAATATTCCAGTTAAGCGGTCAGTCGAATGTGGCTAAGAAAAAGTACCAATTAGAGAAACCCTTGCAATTCTTGGCGGAACTCTAGGGTTCCATGGAACACCATTTGGGAACCACTCTTTTAGATCCTATACTCTAGGGGTCAGAAGTTGAATGTTCTACTTGGCTGGCTATAAAAGTACTATCTCGTGTAACCGCTGTAACTTTTCCACGGAACCATTGAGCTTTCCGGAACACCAAATGGGGACCATCAATTTAGATCTTGGGCTCTAGGGTGCAGAAGCAAAATATTCCAGTTAAGTGGTCAGCCGAATGTGGCTAAAAAAGTACCAATTAGCGAAACCCTTGCAATTCTTGGCGGAACTCTAGGGTTCAATGGAACACCATTTGGGAACCACTCTTTTAGATCCTATACTCTAGGGGGCAGAAGTTGAAAGTTCTACTTGGGTGGCTATAAAAGTACTATCTCGTGTAACCGCTGTAACTTTTCCACGGAACCATAGGGCTACCCGGAACACCAATTGGGAACCATTAATCTAGATCTTGGGCTCTAGGGTTCAAAAGCAGAATGTTCCACTTGGCTGGTCCAGTTGAATGTGGCTATAAAAAGTACTAACTAGTGGAACCCCTGTAATTCTAAACGGAACCCAAGGGTTCCGCGAAACACCATTTAGGAACTGCTAATCTAGGCAATGCTAATAATTTTTTTAGAATTTTAATATTTTTATTTTTTTTTAATATTTGTTTGATTCATCAATTTTATTAAAAAATAACTATTTTTTTAAAAAAAATTGTTAATATAAAGACCAATAATGAATAATAAAGATATTCGTAAAAAAATAAAACGGTAAATTCACTTATAATAATGAAAAAAATTCAAATTGTATAACGTGAAACAAAATAAAAAAATAGTTAAATTGCGTTTTAAAACTTAAAAAATTAAAACTTGAAAAAGTGAGAGGATATGAATTGATATTCAATAAGTTTGTCTAAAAGTATTCCTAACAAAAAAAAAAGAAAAGGGGGGAAAAAAATAAATAAATGAAATAATTAAAAATATCCCTCCCCCCAGCAGTAAAAGAATATTTACTCTAAATACTCACATTTTTCGCAATAAACAGTTTTTTAATCATTAAAAAAATAAATATTTTTTTTTATCTTTTCGTTAAAAAAAAAAAAAAAAAAAAAACTGTTTTTTTTTCTGAAAATTTTTAGTTACTTGCCCCTTTTCATAACCCCCATCCCTCTGAAGGCATCTTTTAATTTTAGAAAAAAAGATAATAGCGAAAAGAATCGATTCGTTTCTCAAAACAGTTCTTTTAATGTTAAAAGATATAAAACCGCTCAAATGAATCATTTAAACAGTTCAGTGAATCGAATGCAATGTTAAAGTATAGGAAAACGACTCAAAAGAACTGATTGGAAATCCAAATCAACTCTTTGAGCCGATATCAATGTTAAGAGATACGAAACGACTCAAATGAATCGTTTAGAAGTTCAATTCAACTCTTTGAGCCGTTTTCAATGTTAAGGGATAGGAAACAGTTCAAAAGAATCGATTCATTTGGCTTTATGATTCTTTTAATGCTAAGAGATAGGCAAACAGTTCAGTGAGTCTTTTATTCGACTCAACTCATTTTCAACCAATCAGAGGATCGTTCATTTGATTCTCGACTCTTTTTCTCTCATTCAGTTCATTTTCAACCAATCAGACATCTGCATTCATACGTAAGTTCATTACCCAATCAGCGCAACGGTTTCATTTTCTATGGCTCTCGCTCCTTGGCATAGAATAAACGATAACATAAAACTCTGCTTTGCTTCATATTTACTGAAATTTATAAATTGAAAATTAACCGTACGAATGAAAAAATTCGCTCTTTAATATTTAAGGATTCGCGATCGCAACGAACTATAGGGGGCGTTGTTGTATGAGACGCTCACCTGCGATTTCTATATGAATCGTCATTCAGTTACTCTGGAGACGTCGTTAATGTAGCGTGTAGCATTGCAACGTTCCTTCTTTAATGTGGCTTATTAAATTTAAAAAAGAAAAATGCTTGATCTTCTTTCTTGTACAACCGAAAACAAAATGGTATCTCTTTTTATTAGAGAAGGAACATCCAAAACACATCGGAAAAATATTTGTACATTAACAGAAAAAAATATGTATATTCTTATAAGAGTATAAATATGTATACCTAATGCCCGAGAAATAGTATTACTAAATTTAATGATATAACATGAAAGGCCCATTTAAACTTTACATTCTATAGTTTTAGGAATCATATTAGTTCAAAAATTAAAATGAACAAAAAGTATACATAATTTTATGAAATTTAATTTTGTAAACAACGTTTTTTGACAACAATTTTTATCAAAAAATTTCAAGTTTCAATAAAAATCATTATTTAGAAACTAAGAAACGTAAAATAAAGAATGCTGACGAAACAAAAACAAAAAAAAAAACAATTCTTTTTTGTCGCCATTTTTAGTGCTACGAATATTCGTCTTTGGGATTTGCCAAAAACAAAACAAGATGCAATTTTATTTTTTCAGGAGGGAAATATTTTACCGAAAAAACGAAAATGTACCAATTCCCACAACATAAAACTTTATCTTGGTAAACGTACGTTTTGGAAATGTTATTTCATTTGGAATCTTATTTATCAGAGTTCATATGGCGATATGATTGTTTTGAATCTATGCTAAACTCTATATCGGCTCATTTTCCACCGAAATCCGATTAACTATTTTGATTTTAAATAAAGTGTTTTATTTTATGAATTGTCGCAAAAATTTTAAGTGTAGATTGGCGGCACTTAAAAACCGCCAAATCTGTAGCGGCGGTGGCGTTAATATGTAAGTACCGAATTTTTATTCCATACTTTTCTGAATCATATTATTTCAAACATTGGAATATACAAGAAGTATACATAAACACATAATGTTATACCATTTAATTTTTCAAAAGTATTTTGAGAACAATTTTTATCAAAAAATTATAAACTAAAAAACGGAAAATAAAGAATTCTTAGGATAAAAAAAACGATTTTAAGAATTCTTAACATTGAAATAAAAACTTTCATATTGTTTCTTTTTTTATTATTCTTATAGTTCTTAATCAGACGTAAAAAACCATTCTGTAGAGAACCATCATCAAATGAAAAAAAAAATATTTACAAGCAAATTTTTTATTGTAAAAATCATTGCACTTACCTGATTTGTGATTCCCGGAGAATTCCAAAATGATAAGTTCCTTGTTTGAAAACTTTATTCTCAAATAATAGATACATAGTTTATACCTTCATTACTTTTAGATAACATACTACACAGCAAAATTTTATAATTGATATGAATTTGAATATGTAGCTAAAACCAGAATAGCTGAATTCTAGTTGAACTTATTCTTTCAAAATTAAAAAAAACTTACCAAGAAAACGATTTAAATTAATTAAGAATCAGCACAAATGGCACTATTTCAAGTAACTTGAATAATTTTTTATTGTTGTTTTCCGAATTATATGGATACAGAAATATATACTATTCTATAACGAAGAAGAATATGCTATAACTATTACAATTCTGTATGTTCTGAATTCATATTTATTCACTGGAATGACGAAAGCAATGTTGACTTCACTTTAATTCGTAATGAATTGAAGACAGAAGAAATGCATTTTACCTTAATACACACATCTGTAACAGTATCCGAAATCGGAAGTCATCAGTTGCAAGTTTGTTGATAATAGAAATTAAAAATTATTGAGGAATTTTTCTTCAAATGTTTGGCGTGTTCTGTTCCTGAAAGATTTACTAATATTCTGGAGATTTTTTTCAAGTTCTTCGGCCTTTTCCTTAAGGAAATTTTGTTTCTTATTTGCTGCTAAAAAATGGCGTCTGATTCAGTCAATGACTTTGATGGAACTAAATGAAAACGTGATAAATTAATGTCCGATATTTACAGGCTCCCGCTAGACGGCGTACTCGAGCGTTGCGATCGCGAATTGAAAAGTAATATCTGAGCTTTACAGCATCAATATCTTTTTTATTTGAAAGTAAGAACCGAAACTGGAGAAGACAGCTTTTCAGTTGTTGTTGCCATTTTTAAATTGTTGTTTATCAATAGAATTTATTAATTTCGTAGATGAAAGGAAAAAAAGAGAGAGTGATGCATACCTTTCACTGCATCAGAATGCAGTATACATTGCATTAATAGCATTTTCAATTCCCTTCATCCTTCAAGTGAGTTCATTTTATTAATCACCTCCGGAAACCGGTTGTGCGCAAGCATTGACATCGGGGTCATTCTCTGTTCGTGCCCACTGCGACACAAGCGCCATCTCTTAGAGTTTTAAATATTTCAATTAGTGTTTATTGAGTTCCGCAATTAAGCGGATGTGTTTACACAACAGTGAAAATATTTGTGTAAAAATAGTGTTAAATAAAATAATTAATGTGTATGTACAGTCCATTTGTGAGAGTTACTGAAATACATCTGGTCCGCACAAACCGGACTGATTAGTGAGCTATGGATTAAATTTGAGATGTGTAATTAATGTTCATTGTGCGTAAGCTACGACGTAATCAAAGTGAAACTGTAAAATCAAAAGTGAAACTTCTTGGATAAGCATCTAGTGTCGAACGAAGTAGGTGCATGAACTTTCTGGTCATTTACTCCCATCAGTTAAATTCTGTATTTACCCATATGAGTTAAGTGATATATGTTAATTTTGTGATTGTATTTTGTTTGCAAAATGTTTAAAGGCGCGAAAAAAGTTGACTTACAACTTGCCGCTACTGAGTTAGGCGTGATAATAAGTGATAAAATGACAAATATAGATCTTACCAATCTTATAAAAAATACTGAGAGTTACAAAACAGATCCTAATATGGTAACTGATCTAATCGAGGGGATAATAGATGATAGGAAAACAGAATTAGAGGAACTTGAGAAAAGTAAACAACAAGAGTTACAATTGGAACAAATAAAATTAGAGAGAGCGAAAGCAGAATTGGAATTGCTGAGCAAGCAGCCAGTTCAAAAAACCAATGATAATTATTCTGAAAACAAAGTTGAGAATTGCGAGTCTCTGGATTCGATAATAAAAAGTATAAAAACTTTAACTATTAGAGTTCCGAGTCAGCCAGAAGGGTGGGGTTTATTTTTTGCTTCCTTGGAAAGGTCCTTTATAACAAAAAATGTACCCGATAAATTTAAGGCTGAAATTCTTTTGAACTTACTAGGCGAAAAAGCGTCAAACGTAATTTCTTACATAAGTGATAACGAACTCAGTGATTATGATAAAATAAAAACAATTGTATTGAGAGAGTTTGAACCGACCCCCCAGTATTGTTTAGAAAAATTTAAGAAAACTACTAGGCACACAAATGAAACCCATTTGCAATTTGCATCACGTTTAACTACTAGTTTTAATTATTACTTAAAATTGAGAGAAGTGTCTGATTTTGAAAAGCTAAAACAATTAATTGTATCGGACAAATTATATCAAACTTTAGATAAGGAAACCGCTTCTCATATAAGCATTAGACAGTCTAGCGGCTGGTTTGATCCCGTAAGTTTAGGCAAAGAAGCTGATTTATTTTTTGTCTCGCGAGGAAAATCTTTAACGGAGGTCAACAGTCATAAATCGTCTAATATGAGAAATATGTCTAGAGCATTTTTGGCTGATAGCAAGAGTTTAAAGTGTATTATGTGTTCATCGGAAAGTCATCCTTTATATAAATGTAATTATTATTGGGGATTACCCGTTTCTGAAAGAGTAGAAGCAATTAAGAAAAATAACCATTGTTTTAATTGCCTGGGAAAACATTTAGTGAGTAAGTGTAATTCAAAATTTTCTTGTTCAATATGCAAGCAAGAAGGAAAAAATAAAAGACATCATTTCTCTTTACATTATCCTAGAAACGAAAGTATTGAGAATGGGAAAAATGAAAATGCTAATGAGGCAGCTGTAGGTCGAGAACTTCTTTCCCCCTCTCCTAGAGTAAACAAATCTACTCTCTCGCCAATCGCACCAATATTTCAGGCGTCTGGCTCTACTCAAAGTCAAAACAATCCGATTCTTTCATCGAGAGTAATAAATCAGAGAAAAACTGTTTTGCTGAGTACGATTAATTGCTTATTGAAAGATAATCGAGGAAATAAATATAGAGTCCGTGGAATATTAGATCAGGGTGCAATGAATAATTTTATGACTTTAGATTGTGCAAATAGCTTAAACTTAAAGAAAGAAAAAACAAACATAACGGTTTGCGGTTTAGGTGATACATTCACAACAATTAAATCCTTTGTTAATGCTACAATTTCTAATTTTGAGGGAAGTTTTGAAAGAGATTTAGATTTTTTAATTGTACCTGAAATTACAGATTTTATGCCGTCAAAAATGATAAAGATAAATTTACCTGAATTAGAGTTTATTAAACTAGCCGATGAAAACTTTAATGTTCCAAGTCGTATCGATGTACTTTTAAGTGCTGAGATATTTTACGAATTATTGCTGCCAGGTCAAATTTATCCGCGTAATGGTACTTTGATTTTTCAAAATACAGTTTTTGGATACGTGGCTTGTGGTAACGTTCCCGTGGAATCAGAGGAAAGGGTACACTGTGGTTTTATTCAGGATAATACTGAACTAAACAAAAATATGGAGAAATTTTGGGATATAGAAGAGGTGCAGTGTGAGGTACCCAAAAATAAAGAAGCAATAATTTGCGAAAAACACTTTGAGGAAAACGTTAAAAGAGATAAAACGGGGAGGTATATTGTGAAAATGCCATTAAAAGATGATCCGAGGTGTTTGGGAAAATCAAAAGATATCGCACTTAAAAAATTAAATTCTCTGTGGAATCGGTTTTTAAAAGATCCTGAATATTTAGCTTTGTATAGAGATTTTTTACGTGAGTATGAAACATTAGGTCATATGACTGAAGTTTCGGAATGTGAGGAAGAAGCAGGAACCTATTATATTCCACACTTAGGAATTTATCGCCCGGATAAAATGACAACAAAGCTTCGTGTCGTGTTTAATGCATCCTCACCAACAACTTTAGGTAATTCACTCAACTCTATACAATATAACGGTGGAGTTATTCAGGAAGATCTATTTAAAATAATAACAAAATTTCGCAAACATATTTATGCATTTGTAGCTGACATCAAACAAATGTATAGAATGATTTTAATAGATCAGAGTCAAACCAAACTTTTAAGAATTCTTTGGAGGGAGGGAGTAAATGACCCAGTTAAGACCTACGAACTCAAAACTGTCACCTATGGCACAACCAGTGCACCTTACCGAGCCACAAGAGTTTTATTGCAATTAGCAAGAGATGAGTCTAACAACTATCCTCTAGCTTGTCCAGTGTTAGAAAAAGACTTTTACGTCGATGATGTTTTAAGTGGTGCTGACTCCTTGAGTAAAGCAAAAAAATTGCAGTCAGAGTTATCAAAAGTTTTAAATAGTGGCGGCATGCTCCTGCACAAGTGGTACTGCAACAACCCGGAATTAACAGGGTCTGACAATAACTATAATTTCCAAGATGAGACAAAGACACTCGGTGTAATTTGGAAACCTGCCGGTGATCATTTTGCGTTCCAAACTTCCATTGAAAGTACTGTACCACCAACAAAGAGATCAGTGCTGTCAATAATAGCACGCATTTACGACCCTCTTGGTATATTGGGTCCGGTGATCACAAAAGCGAAAATCTTTTTACAACAATTGTGGTGTCTTAAGCTTGACTGGAACGATCCGCTTCCTGAAATGGAGGCTCAACAGTGGGAAAGCTTCAGCAATGCTTTGCCATTAATTAACAACATCAGTATTAAGAGATGCATTTTAATAGAAAATCCAGTGCATATTGAGCTTCACGGATTTACGGACGCTTCCGAATCTGCCTACGGATGCGTTATTTATTGCAAATCATATTCAAACGATGATACCTTTGAAGTGAACTTGATTTGTGGTAAATCAAGGGTATCGCCTCTTAAGCGTGTTACCATTCCAAGATTGGAGTTATGTGCTGCAGTCCTTTTGGCAAGACTCATGACCAAAGTGAAAAGTGCTTTAGAATTTGAATCAGCTGACATTTTCCTGTGGAGCGACTCGATGATCATCCTCTCCTGGATACGGAAAGAGCCGTTTCATTTAAAAACATACATTGCGAACCGGGTAGCATCAATTCAAGACTTGACACAAGTTCAACAATGGCGTCACGTATCTTCTGAGAACAATCCGGCGGATCTCATCTCCAGAGGGATGAATCCTGAGAAGTTGAATGGAAATAAACTGTGGTTCAAGGGACCTGATTTTCTGAATGAGCGAGAGTATCCCAATCGGGAAATTCCGTCATCAATCCTAAATGATAAGTTCACCTGCGAGATTAGACATTCAGAGCAAATTAACTTACCTGTGCTTACTATGACGTCGAACCTTTTTATTCTTGAATTACTTGATAATAGCAATAGTTATTCTAAAGTATTGCATGTTATTAGTTATCTTTTCAGATTTATCCACAATGTAAGGAATCCTGGAAATAGGATGTTGAGGCCTCTTACTACGAAAGAAAGAAGTAAGAGTGAAACCTTTCTGATAAAAAACGTACAAGGTATAGCGTTTGCAGAAGATCTGCAGTGTTTAAGGGCTCAACAAAACGTGCCACACAAAAGTAAGATAAAAAATTTAAATCCTTTTTTAGATGAAGAAGGAATGTTAAGAGTAAATGGCAGAATAAATCATGCTAATGTAGAATTTAATAGTAAATTTCAAATTATCCTGCCTAAAGGTCATAAATTAACTAGGCTAATTTTAGAGTTCTTTCACAAACGATATTTTCATTTAGGGCCTACTGCTTTACTACATTATGTTAGACAGAAATTTTGGCCTGTTCAGGGTAAGGCAACGTGCAGGAAAATTGTGCACGATTGCATAGCTTGCCTTAAAGTAAAACCTTTAGGAGTTGAACAGTTAATGGGAAATCTCCCGAAAGAAAGAGTAACTCCTGATTTCCCTTTAATTGCTCGGGCACAGATTTCTGTGGTCCATTTTTTATAAAGTACAAACATCAACGGAGGGGAATTTATCATGAAATTTATGTTTGCATTTTTGTGTGTTTAGTGACTAAGGCAATACACCTAGAATTAGTAACGGATCTAACCTCAAATGCCTTTGTTGCGTGTTTAAAGAGATTTGTGGCTCGTAGGGGTTTATGTTCTAAGTTGTTTTCGGACAATGCCACAAATTTCACAGCAGCCAACAAAGAATTATCAAAATTACATAATTTGGTTGTAAAACCAGACGATTGCTTGGCTAACTATTTAACAACTGAGGGAATCGAATGGCACTTTCTCCCACCGAGAGCACCCAATTTCGGTGGTCTCTGGGAAAGTGGCGTTAAAGCTTTTAAATTTCATTTTAAAAGAGTTGTGGGCAATTCCAGATTGAGTTACAAAGAATTCCTCACTGTCACAACCCAAATAGAAAGAATTCTAAATTCGCGACCACTTGTACCTCTGTCACCTGATTCTGATGTTTATGATGCATTAACTCCTGCTCATTTCTTAATCGGTAGACCTTTAAACGCTATTGTAGAACCAAATTTAAGTCAAAATAAGGACAATCAACTGTCTAATTGGAAGAAATTAACTAAAATAGTTCAAATCTTTTGGAAGAAATGGCATATACAATACCTCAACAATTTGCAACAGAGGTCCAAGTGGATGGTAAAAAAGGATAATGTAAAAATTAATGAGCTAGTGCTCCTTAAGGATGAAAATCTACCCCCGCAAAAATGGGCATTAGGTAGAATAATTGAGCTTTATTTTGGCAGTGATAAACATGTAAGAGTCGTAAAAGTCAAAACTCAATCAGGAATTTTCAAACGCCCCATTTCAAAAATTTGTATTTTACCTATTAATGTATAATTTTTGTGTGTGATTCAATGTTAGTGTTATATTGTGTTTTTGTTTTATTTTCATTAATTGCATTTTATTAAATTAGAGTGAGTTAATTGAATGTAAACATGTCAATGTGGGGCGGGATGTTCGTGCCCACTGCGACACAAGCGCCATCTCTTAGAGTTTTAAATATTTCAATTAGTGTTTATTGAGTTCCGCAATTAAGCGGATGTGTTTACACAACAGTGAAAATATTTGTGTAAAAATAGTGTTAAATAAAATAATTAATGTGTACAGTCCATTTGTGAGAGTTATTGAAATTCATCCTCATTGGATGCGATTTTTCCGCTTGCGAAAACTCTCACACATACGAGTAACTTATTGGCAAGTTGTTCGCATGTAAATATTTTCAACCAATCAGATTGTCATTCACATGATACTCGAGTGAGAATGTACCTGTGTCTATTCGACTGAGTTGGGATTTTAGCAAGCTCCAATTGTATAAACGAAATGCTGTATCAAATGCATATGCGGATGTTTAGTAAGTATAAGTACTAACTCTGAATAAGCTTATAAAGTGTAGAGTACAAAATATTGTCCAAAAAAAAAAAAAAATAAAAAAAAAAAAAAAAAAAAAGAATCAATTCTTTTTCAAAAACGAACTTGATGAATCGATTCACAAGAAAGAGTTGATTAAAATATCGATTCGTTCGTTTTTCGCACATCACTACTGACTGCCATTGTCCAACAATGCTCTTATTAAAACATATTTATTTTTAAGCGGACTCCAGATGTTAATTAAGGCAGTAGATAGAAGAACTAATTTATTACTATTTAGACTACGAGTTGAGAATGCGTCGGAAACGCTACTCTATTTCGATTTCTCTGAGTCAGCGATTTCGCCGGCTTCAGAAATATTACTCAATACATTTGGCGACAGGGTGGGGGATTGTTTTGGCATATCTGAACTTGATTTAATAGTTTCAAGCGGGCGAGAATTATCTCTATGAAGTAAATCGTGATGTTTACAGTTACAAATTTTACAACAAACTTTCGAAAAACAATTAGAAAGTTTATGATTATTACCAAAACAATTAATACAAAGCCTTAATTTTTTAACTTCTTCAAACCTTTTTAAAGGGGAAAGATCTAAAAATAATGGACAATGCAGTTCATGCGGTTTTTTACACAACAAACATTTCAAACTAGCTTTTAGAATAAAAGATTTACTTTTATTTACGGGATGAAGTTTCGATTTATTTGGCTGCACACCTTGTAAATTCTCTAATAACTGAGCTCTTTTACGAAGAAAGTCCAAAAACTTATCCCATTCGGGTAAATCAGAAGTTGTTAGAGACATTTCGAATTCCTTACGTGTATTTTTATCTACTTTTTGTAGAATAATATTCATTAGCAATTGATAACATAAATCGTTACTTTCTAATTTCAAAAGTTTTAAACCTCTTAAATTACGGTTTAACACATCAATAAGATTTCTTATGTCTTTAAAAGAATCATACGATAACTTTTCTAAGTTTAAAATATTAGAAATATAACTATTTACCACAATACGCTTATTCTCATATCTATCAATTAAAACTTTCATTAAAGATTCAAATGAATCTTCACTAGTTTCTATATATTTAGCATCGCCCTTAAGCGATGATCTCAGATAAATCAACTTTTGTAAATCAGACAATGAAGAATTATTAGATATTAAACTACCGAATTGTTGTTTAAAGCTTGACCAATGCTCAACTTGTCCATTAAATGTAGGCAAATTAATATCTGGTAACTTCAAATTCATTTTAGTTACAATATAATCATTGCCTCTAACTTCACTATGTTGAAACTTAAATATAAAGGTTTGCAAGCTTACCTTTGTATGTTCTATAGGGGAGAGTGGGGTCAATTGTAACATTTTTTACTTAACTATTTTTAACTAACAGAAAATCCAATATATTATCAGTATTAATTGACAGACGAGTAAAGTAGACTATTCTCTACTAGAAAAAAAAATACCTTATTTTAAATGTTATGATATTAGTAATTAACAATTTTCGACAGTCGTGCACTTGTTACAATTGTCCCCACTTACGGGGTCAATTGTAACAGTTCATAAATTCAACTAAAACATAGTCAATTATACATATTATCATAGTTGTGATATATTTTTTTATTGATCAAAATAGTAGTGATATTTTAGGAGTAAAAATAATAATGAGCAGAGACCTAAAGGGTTCAACTTTTAACTTTAAGGGGTTAAAAATTTTAATTTTTGCTGTGAAAGGTGACAAATAAAATAATGCACATGCAACATAATATAAATGATATAGGAAACTATTGGTGGTTCTTAAAGAGTTAAGTAATTGTTTGTAAGCATAAGATTATTTATTTTCAGCTGTTACAATCGTCCCTTTACTTATTGTTACAATTGTCCCCAAGACGCCATTTCAGCTTCATTTGTTAAAAACAATGCTAGTTTATTAATTAAACTAATCTTTTTTTTTTTCTGAAATGTTAATTAAGGTGTCCACTTACATATTCGGTTAATAATTTTTATTGATTTAAACAAAATTACTTTGTTACAATATAATATTCTAATGCCAAAAAAATTACTTACGTAGCGTGAAAATATCTTTTGTGATGTAACTCTTTCAAAAGTACCTAGAAATGGTTGCCAGCAGGGGTGTACATGTAGATTTATTAAATACACCTTGTGCGCCACCTAAGAACCAAATCTAAAACCCGACACTCGAAATTTTTGCTCTGTTACAATCGTACCCTGTTACAATTGACCCCACTCTCCCCTACTCTTCTAAATTGTCCATTTCAGCTTCAAAATTGGGCAAATCTTTTTCATCGAGGGTGGCATAGTAATCCAATTTTAATTTCTCTAGTTTATCACAAGTATCCAAAACGTTTTCTAATTTGCATTGAAGCAATAATAGTCCAGCAGTTTCGGCTTTCTCACGAACAAATGTCTCTAATTTGGTTATTCGACCTTTCAAATAACCTTTTCTGCGACTAAGCACAGTCTTTTCTGATTTTTTGTCTTCTTTACTACTACTGCTCATTATGAAGAAAACGAAATGAAACTACGCATTCCACAACAAGCCGAAAGTTCGAAAGTACGACCTCTCCGGCTCGACGGACCACTTTATTATGTTCACGATTGTACACAGTGCGCTGGTTCATTAAATACCATAATTTCAACAAACAATATTTTATTTTAACAATTGTAAATAACCAAAATCATTGCACTATTACAATGGAAGCCACGACTGGCTCAAACAAGAGTTCAAGAGAAACTGAGCAGTTCACAACAATTGCTACAGGTGGCGCTTCGCTTAAGACCGAACAATAATTATATTTTAATATATTCTCAATATTTACGAAGCATGTTTAAAAAAATAATGTATTTAATAATAATAAAGTTCATTCGAGCTGCAGTGGCTTAAGGGATCGAGCTCTCGTCCTCCAATCTCAGTCCATTGCGATGACCAATGTTAGCGATTGCTGGCTGATTTGAATTCTGCTCCCGGCTCGGGCTGACAACAGGGCCTGATTAACCTCTGAAAATAGGGGAAGCATAATAGGATTTTGGGGCCCCCTAACTTGAACAAAAGAAACTTTTGATATTTTTCGCCCATAAACAATACATTTTAAAGAGACAAGAACCATGTGAAAGCTATTAGAACCTTAGAAAGGAAAACAGAGATCTTATGCAATCATGTTGGACTCTTCTTTACGTGCTTTATAGTAACAAAAACATGAAGGAGTAGCTAGCACATAAATTTTGGACCGGTCCAAAGAATGGCACAGCATGATGGCAGCATTCTGCAGCACTTGTTCCCACAAGATTCAGCGAGTGAGCGGAGCATGGGACTTAATCCATTAAAGGAAATTCATTCTTAAAACACGCTTGAAGACCAGAATATTTTCCTGACATATTACTAGCATTATCAGATTATTGTCCTCTGCAATACTTCAATTCAATCTGTATGTTTTCAAGAAAATCTATAATTACTTTCTGTAGGGGCTGAGCGCTATGGCCATGGATAACTACAAATTTTAAAAACCGTTCCAAAGGTTCAGCATCTTTATCAACGTATCGCAAAACTATAGCTAGTTGATCAACATGGGAAATATCAGGAGTTGAATCAACAATCAGGCCAAAATATTTCGCTTCTTTAACCTCAGCTTCTTGCAAAACCCTATTAGACATGATGTTGATAAACTCTGTCACAGTTGTTGAAGACCACACTACCTTTGCGTTTATTTCCAGTGTTTCTTATGTGATCAGCTAAAAACGTATCGAAGGAGCTTAACAGTTCAATTATGCAAAGGTTTCATTGTCGCCAAAACATGCGAGCCCACGTATTGAAATAAACTTCACAACAGCTACAACCCTATATAAAATTTTCCTCCAATCTTATTTCTTTTATTATTATTTTTTTTGTTGCAAAAAGTACGAAAACGGGCCCTTAATTTCAGTCATTTGGGGGCCCCCCTAGAATTTCACAGGGGAAGCACTTGCTTCCTGTGCCTTTTCGGTAATCAGGCCCTGGCTGACAACTATGATGACGTAAAATATTCTCAGTGGTAGATGGATCAAGGATTAGAATAACCTTTAAATTTTGATAACCGTAGGAGGTTTTTGTGGTTTTCTGCTTCATGTGGATTAATTCCATCAAATTCTCAATCTATTAGTACTATCAAGAGGGCGCTAGTTTCATTAAAAAATCCTCCACGAATGCTAGTTTGTCACAGTGCTTGCTTGATCCAGGAGTTCCCTAGTCTTCAACGTTGGTTTTGTTCAGCGTTGCCTCCCCTCCGGCCGAAGACTCCCCGTGTAGAAAATGGTGACTGGTGCACCCTGAATCTGTCGGGGTAACAAAGTCCTCTAAGTTCCCCAAATAAATCAACACCGCTGAAGGTACTGGATCAGGTCAAAATTACAATCTGCCGATGGTGAAATGTATGGGAATGTATCCTCCTCCCCTGTAAAACGGGAGGTTACGAATGAATCTTGTCTCCGGATCTTCCTCAGAGATGTTTCTCAGACCATCGTCAATAGCCCATTGTGCAGCTCTAGTGTGACTTAAATAAAAGTACCAAAGTACCATCAAAATTACAGGGTTATGGCGTTAAACTTTAATAGCCTTGAAACCAAAAATGTAGTTCGGCTGTTCAACTCCATTTATTAACTAAAAGTCATTCAAACAACTATAAATTGTAACAGAGTTTATTACAAAAATTATTTCATTATCGTCAGTTTATTTAAAATATTTCAATAATTTTTGATGTAATCAATCAAATATCCGTGTAACAAATTGTGATATTTTCACTTCTAGAACATAGTTAGAATCATCTAATTAATTCGAGCTAATTATCTGAAAAATTTAATTAAAGATTTAATTAAAAATTTAGCACAAAATAACACTTTGTCTTCACGGAACTTTATCTGCTTTGTACTTTCAAAATTAGAGAAAAAGCCACGGATTGAAAAATATATTATCTGAATTAAAAAAGCCATGTTAAGAAAGCCATGTTTTAAATAATAGCCTATAGGGAAATATTCGGAAGGAAATCATTCGGTAATCTTTATATTATTTTTATCTATTTTGCAAAAAGAAGAGCCTCCTTTAGACATTTCATGAGATCTATAGACTCGCCATCACAATTTCGATTCTCTGCAGAGGTTACTTTGATGGCTCGATGACTTGCATGGAATGTCGAACATTTACCACACAACAGTGTAACGAGGACCGATACCGCACACCAGTAGTAGACAGCGAGATCTATGTGCCGGAAGTGACGTCATAGTCAACCGGAGCCTATTTCTGCCACAACCGGAAAACTTCTGCCACAACCGGAAATCCTGAAAATCGAAACTTCGTCTGCAGCGTCATGGGGGAGTTTATTTCTTTTTTTTTCTTAAGCCTAATATATTTTTAGTTTCGGTTTCTGTTTTTAATTTAGTTTCGTTTTTATAAATATTATGGCTGTTGCTTGGCTGACCGCCTTTTTAATAAATAGAGGCATTTGATTGGTCGATTACTTCATCGTTTTCATCGTTATCGCTTAATCGTTTTGTCAGGTTTACTAGACTGGCGTTTTTAGCATTTTTGTTTGGCGCAATTTTAATAACGCGCATGCTCAGTTTGAGAATTTATTCAAACCAATCGAAGTACTTCGTAGACAATGATGTAGAGGCTTGTATCCCCTCTTTTGCTCGTGTATACTCAAGCAAAGACATAAAGATGGAAAGATCAATCACTGTACCAAACAGATGTCAGGGTGAACTTTGACACTGGACACATCACTGGTCTCTATTTTTTTTATTTGATTTTCATAAATTGTTATGATAAATAATAACATTCTGTCTCTGTGCCAGAAAAATCTGAAGACATTTTTTTTGAAGACATAATTTGTAAATTTTAAATGAAAAAATTAATGTATTTTAAAAAATTGATTTTTATATTGTTCTGAAATTCAAATACTTGAAATAAATATTTAAAAAAAAAAACAATTTAAGTGCTTATTAAAAATATATAAAAAATATAAAAATAACTAAAAAATAAATAAAATAATTAAAATAAAATAGAACAGTTTTATAAGCAATTTAAGCTGCCCAAAGCATTTAATTTCATAAATTGGAAAATGTTAATAATTGCTGAGATAGAGTCTCATAATTGCCTGTTAGCGTTCAGTTAGCTAGTTATTAAAACTTTATCATGGTTTTCATTTGTGCGTAATCTAAATTCTAATTATTTTCATTCAAAAAGTCTTTCAAAATATAATTTCATTCCTGTATTTAAATTACAAGTAACTTTGATACCTGGGTTGCTTACAAAAATTCAAAAAAGTACAAAGAAAATTTAGAGCATTTCACAGCATTTACTATTTATCAAAGATAATAAAAAAAATTATTGATTATTAAAAAATAATTTTATTGCGATAATCAACATTAAGCTGGAAACCTATTACTATTAAGCAATTTAAAAGACTTTTTCGTGGTTTTCCTTCGCATGTAACACAAATTTGATTACTTTAATTTAATCTTCATAAAAATAAATTATTTTTATAACATTCATGAATATGATTGTATTCTGATACTTAAATTGTTAATTACTTTGATCTCTGAATTGAATTAAGCATAATAAGGGTGTTTCATTACATTCACAAAATAAAAAAGCTCACACTTTGATTTCTGGGTTGAGTTAATAAGAAGAGCTTTTCGTTCTGTTCAGAAAGATGGTACCCTATCTATTAAGGATAATAATAATGAAAAAATTTTTATCTATAATTTTACTCCGATACTTAAATTGCAAATTATTTTATTTTATATACCAATAACAGCAATCTGAAAAACATTTTTGTCTGTTTTTCATAGCGTGTAACGCGAAATTTGATAATTTTAATTTAATCTTGATTATAATTAATTATTTTTACAACTTAATTATTTATTAACTTAATTATTTTAACTTAATTTATAATTAATTAATTAAAATAATAAATTAACTTAATTATTTTTATAAACATAATTATTTTTATAACGTAAATATGGTTTTATTCCGATACTAGAATAGCGAGTTACTTTGATTTTCGGTTAAAAACTACAAAAATTTGAAGAACATCTCGTCATAGTCACAAAGAAGTCTCTCAAAGATGCTGAAAAATGATTCATTATAAAAAAAAATTCATTGCGATTACTGAACTTCTAAATGGAATCAAGCCATCTGAAAGATATTTTCGTGGTTTCCCTTCACGTATAATGCAAAATATGATTGTTTTCTCAAATTTTTATTCAAGCAAGGAAGAAAAATATTTATACCATTATTAACCACTCCAAAAACCAGAGTAAATGCTTTATTATAAAACTGATACGTCCAGAATTTGGAATTATGATGAACTTGCCTTTATATTTTGATTCAATAAACAGATTTATTTTCTGCTTCCCTTCTTACCATTATTATTTTTTTTTTTAAGTGAAAAATGTTTCTTCTACATTACTGTTAGAAAATTTGACGGTTCATCAGGTTATCTTTTGTCAACATCTGAATAAAATTCGAGCAAATAGTATTGTATTTGTAATGGCGAAAATATCCAAATGATAAAATAAACATGAACTTTTTTTACAGTGTTAAAATTAAAAAAATTAAGTACTCGGGTTCCTATGATTTTATTACTTTACTAATAACTTATTCTAGTATGTTATATTGAAATATCTGATATATGTATTTTGAAATATCTAATATATGTATATTGAAATATCTGATATATCTGGAGAAAAAAAAATTTCTAACCAAATGTTCTTTGAGTCAGGAAGAGACAAAAATTACCTGTTGATTTTTTTGAAATATACTTTCTATCACAAACGCCTTAAAACTTTGTTCTCGATAAAAATAATTTCAGATAATTTTAATCCTTCATCTCTTATTAACCTCGTCGTATCATGCTTTTGATCAAAGTTCAGCAGCGTGTGCGTTCTTTCTCTCCTAAATATTAATTTGATCCCTACACACGTTTTTTATTCCATTACTTATAAGGATTCGTAAAATATATATCAAATGTCCGGATTAGAGAACAACTGAATTATCTTCTTCAAAAATGGCAGTTATTTAATTTAAATTTGATACTTTTGTGTGTGATCATATCTCAGTGTCAACCATATCGGTGTCACGTATCAATGACATCCAATAAAAATCTAACTGTCAATGAACTTAACTGAGGAGAAGGGATTAACTGAATGCTTAATAAAATAAGAGCTTTCTTTGATGATATGTTTTTTTTAAATTAGTGGTGAAATCGTCTAATAATTATTTTTAAAAATCGTTGCAAGAAAGGTTTGCAAGCGTATTTTTTTTTCAGACTCATGCGAGTTAATTCAAATCAAATAAATATACTATATGTACTCTCTTTTTCTTTCTTCGGGATTCTAACGAATTAAAGAGCATTCATACTTATCAAGGTATTTTACAACAAAGTGCTAACATAGTACAAAGGTACATATACTTGTATTGATTTCTGTGTATAGATTTTTTTTCCTTCTATATTTGCTTTCAGAAATTTAGCTGTATAATATTTTATACCCAAATATGTAATTCTGTTGCGATCGTAATTTTTCTTAGAAAATTATTATTTAGATGATTAGTTGAATATTCATAAAGTACGTTAAGAAGAGGTTTGAAAAAAAAAATGTAATCAATATCATGCGTAAATGCTTTGGTTTTTTTCCTTCTTTTTTTAATAATGTGTTACGTTTGTTTTTTTAAATCATTCATTGCCACTTATTTAATTTAATTACATATAATGTCAGGATAAAATCATATCTCAGTTTTTACATAAGCACGTGAGAATGTAATATTTCATGAAGTTTCCCTGCTGGTTTGTGTTTAGAGTGATAAATATTTGTTTCAAAACTATAATTTATGTATC
Source organism: Parasteatoda tepidariorum (assembly GCF_982258835.1). Classification (NCBI taxonomy): domain Eukaryota; kingdom Metazoa; phylum Arthropoda; class Arachnida; order Araneae; family Theridiidae; genus Parasteatoda; species Parasteatoda tepidariorum. Next base: position 131,707 of record NW_028257442.1, read on the forward strand.
TGCAACTGTATCTCAGGACTGACGTTTAGCAGTTAATTCAATAACTAGCATTTTATTCAAGTGTTCCACACGCACCCGTAACTCTCTAGAAACTACATTAAGAGGCACTACTCATGCTTGTTCGTATCATATGCTAAATGAACACCAGTTATTTATTCTTCTAAGAATATAGTGTTTGTTTTGTTTTACTTGCAAATTTCAGATCCCCATTTGTAGAGCACCCTGTTGACATGAATGAAATATTGTGAAACTCATATAGAATATAACTGTATGATATATTCTATATAGTGATTAACTCTTCTTTACTTGAATTTTTTTTTCTAGTTAGCTAACTCTAGCAGAGATGACTTATGTGTCCTTTTTTTAGAATTGAACCTTTATCAATAATAATAATTTTTTATATGATTGGTCTGGGCATTAAATGAAATAAATATAAGTATATCGATTATCACTAAATGTCAAGTTTACTACGATGTATTGCAAATTTATTCAATTTCTTTTATTCGTTATTCAAGTCAATTTCCTGAAATTTTGAATTTTTTTTAAATTCAAATTGACACTATTTAGCGATAAAAAAAATCTTTGGATGCATTCTCAGATGTATAAAACAAGCTTTTAAAAATTTATATAAATTTTACTCAGGTATTTGATAACTCCTTTAATATTTACATGATTTCGTTATAATTTTTTTCTACAAATAACTAATTAATAACTGTTGTTATATTCATTTAGTAAAGTTAATAAACGGTATACGATTTGATAATTAATAGTTCATTTAGAGCAGAAAACAGAACAGGAATAAATTCAACTTCATCATAGTTATATTCTCTAAACAATAACTGCCTCTTTTTTTTCCGTAAAAAAATCAATGAATTTTAAAAATAAAACTATTTTTTTTAAGAAAATAAGATCAAGGCAGAAGAGATTAGATAAACAATATATAATTGATTTTAACAAATTAAATTTAGATATTAAAAAAAAAACTTATAAGAATAGAAAATTTCTTTCTAAAATTTGATATTTACGTAGATAAACTATTTCAGCTTAAAAATTGGATTTTAACTTCTAAAATAAATTGACATAAATTAACACATTTAGTTATATTTTTTAATCAAACCATTTTATGTAAAATAATATGTTTCTTAAAAATCTAGCAAATCTTTTTCGTGCATAACATGACCCTGTTTAATCATAACGAACAGCTGAAAATGTTGCTTTTTCCAGTCCATACGAAGAACAGGTATTCTGCTCATATGCTATAAATAAAAAATGAATTTTGCAATCGTTCTTGAGGCACATTTCAGGATTTAAAGAAAAAAAAACAAATAACTCCTTAAATTTTCAACGCAGTACAAAGAACAATAAAAAATACATACCGTCATTCGGGGCTACTTTGTGCAGCGGGGGCTACTTTGTGCAAATTCGAATTTGGCATTTTTCAAGTGCTGCTATTCAGTATTATGTTTATTTCACGTTAAAAATGTGTGGAATTTGAAGATAGAAGTCTCTTCTATTACTACAAACATTTTTTCGAATTTTAAAATAATCTCAGAGTGTGTTTCGTTCATCCAATGTCAAGAAACTTTCCGAGGAAGTCGGATGTCGAAAAGTGTGCGTGCAAACTTTAGCTGTGAAATGCAAAGACGAAGATAAAACAATTGTCGTAAGTGCAAAAGTTTTTATTTATATATTAATAAACAATTATATCATGTTAGCTTTAAAAAAATTTGAAAATTAATAACAAATAAACGGAAAATGAAAAAAAAATGCACTTTGGGGCTACTTTGTGCAAAGTTTCATTCGTTTCTTTTTTCGACAGAAAAATGGTCAGACGTTATAAAAAAAATACCTGGAGCGAGAAACTACCGTGATTACACTTTAGAAAAGCTGCAACAATGTTTGCAAGCAGTTGCTGGTGGTATGTCAATTGCAGAAGCTTCTCGGAAGTACAAAATCCACAGAAATACTATCTCTAATAAAATTCACAAGAAACACGTGAAACTTCCTAGTAAACTATTATTTTTCTTCTACAAAGATTTTTCTAATGAATTAATTAAACTATTTAACACATAAAAATATATTTTATAGGACATCAGGTGATTTTGACAGAAACTGAAGAGCAAGTTCTGTCATGTTCATTCAAGGATGTTATGTTCAAATTTAACAGTATTATAAATGTTAATGAATATGTAATAATTATTATTTTTGAAATTTTATTCAATTCAATGTTCAAAAATGTATATGGTTTCCTTTTGTTTAAACTCAAATGTTTTGAAATAAACATTCTTTTTAAGAAAAAATTCTTTATAAAAAATAGTTTTTTAACGCTGAAAATTATTTTCAAACTAATATCTTTACATATCTTGATGTTTTTGTCTAGAAAAATGTCAACAATCAACTTTTTTAACAATTTTATATCAATATTTTACTAAGAACATGATTATTAAACTGAATTCCTATCGCTGCACAAAGTAGCCCCATTTGGGGGCTACTTTGTGCAAGGTATGTTTTGACTTATTATTCGTAAATATTACATACAAATAATGCCAATATTGATCAAATTCACTCGTCTGTGTCCAGTTATGAATATAATATCGATAAATTTTACTAAAGTTTGAATTAACATAGTTTTTTTACATGTCAAAGTTCAAAAACAGCGAAATCCTGCACAAAGTAGCCCCGAATGACGGTACTCTAAATATTCCTATACCGGTAATTTAAGAGTTTACGGTCTTCAGTAACACGGCTGAAAAGGAGACATGAAAACCTTTTTGTAAAGTTATATCACAAAAATTTTACTACATTTTTAATTAATACTTGAAAGACTGAAACCTAGTATTACCTATATTGCATTCTGAAAAAGTATTAGTATGCATTCTGAAGGAGTAACTAATGCGTAAAAAAATTAATTTATGTAATTTTTACCCATACTGCCCTTTCACCTATATTATTTTTACCTATATACCCATATTGCCCAAAAGCAGTCAAAATGATTGCATTCTGAAAGAATGGCTAATGTGTAAAAAAATTAATTTATGTAATTTTTATAATTTTTTATATTATCTACAGTTATATAACAAGCTAATAATAAATATTAAGGGAATAAAAATTACTTCACTTGGGAAAAAAATTTATGCATTATTATTCGTACAATTTTTGAAAATGAAAAAGAAGTCAAAATGACTTCCTTATGCAATCTAGTGTTAAGTAAGATTTGTATATGCATCTTACACGGCATGAATATTACTTTTTAATACGCAATGAATCTGAAATAAAGTTAATTAAGTTTTAGTGCTACTTAAAGGGAGGAAGAAAAAAAAATTTTGAATTAAGAAATTTTCTACTTTACTATTAAGTTATAGTATAATGTTTAAATTTAGGATACATTTATCCTATTAAATATTAATAGCGGATTGTAAATTTGAGATGTTATAAACTGGTTAAAATCACAGAGCTTAAATTAACTTTGTATTTACACAGCGTGCGGTCCTCAAGTTTGATTTATTAGATTTTGCTATTTTTACTAGCACTATTATGCGAATAAAAAGATGTTAGATCAAAATTCTAAATCTTTCGATTCTTCAAATCGATTTTTACAAAATCTTTGAATTGATATTTTCTATCAACAAAGATCTTCTGAAGAGATGACTGAAAACTAAATATCAGGACAAATGAGGATAGTTTTATATGCAACCAATTTATCAATTTCGTTCGTATCCATCTTTTTATTATTGTTTTGTCTTAAATTTCTCCTAAATCATCTTAGAGGCTATGTAAACAAGAAATGATTGGTTGTAGACAAGACATTAATATATAATTTATTAAAGAAATACATAAAATAATTAAAAAATTATTTAAAATTATCAAGATTTCTGGAGAAGTTTATTTTTTATACACTCAAGAGCCAAAACATTATGACCACCCCTACATTTTGCAACGAACTCTCCTGGATGACGAGGAAGGCACGTGATCAGGTGGAAGTGGTATTTAACTGTTGCTGGAGAGTTTGAGGAATCATTCCTTCACTGACTTCTGTGTGTGATAGGAAAGGCTGCGGATCTAAGCGACTTTGATAGAGAGCAGATTGTAAGGGCTCGCAGATTGTAATTAAGATAAGATTGTAAGGAGAGCAGATTTCCGAAACTGCATGACTCGTGGGTTGTTCGCGATCTACAGTTGTTAGTGCTTATGCAAAGTGGATGAATGACGGTGAAACCAGCAGTAGACGACATGGTGTTGGACTTTCACACGCTATCAAAGAAAGAGGTTGTCGGAGATTGTCGGTATCAGGCTTTGGGGGACGTTCTCTTGGGCGTCACTGGGACCCGTGGTTGTGGCAGAGCAGACCATGAATGCTAAAGGGTATCTGAACATTATTGCGGACCAGTTGCACCCTTACATGGCCTCTGTTTTTCCAGCTAGAAATGGAATTTTCCTACAGGACAACGCTCCGTGTCACAAGGCTCATATTGTGTTGGACTGGTTCCAGGAACATGACGCTGAATTCCAGTTAATGTCCTGGCCACTTATCTCACCGGATCTCAATCCGATAGAACACATTTGGGATGTCATGAAACGGCAGCTCAGAGTTTAAAGACCACTGAGTCTCAATATCTCGGATTTGCGTGACCGTTGCTTAAACATCTGGTACAATCTGTCTCCGGCCATCTACCAAGGACTTGTGGCATCCATGCCAAGGCGGGTTGCAACTGTGTTACGGGCTAAAGGTGAGCCAACTCGTTATTAAGAGGTGGTCATAATGTTTTGGCTCTTGAGTGTATTATTACAACGTTAATTATTATACCGGTTGTTCATTCATTAGTTCGATAACGAATCCGTAAAAACTTGTTGCAACATTTCCCATATTTCAATAGCATTTCGGAGCAGACTTTTACGAATTTGATATCTGGTCCTAAACTTTTTGTTACAATAAATTTCGGTTATAATGTAAAATTTAATTTTAAATGAAATTTTTTTTTTAAAAATTAGAATATTACACCTATAAGGAAATTCAAACATTGATAATATAATTCGAATTTTTATTCCTTAATATTTATATTTTTCGTAGGATGTGAAAATATTCTAAGTCTAATATTCTAAGATATTCTAACTAATATTTACAAATAAATTCATTCTAATGAAACTCTGCATAAAAGGCATTGTATGCTATTTTGTAATATTATTAAAATTTTTACCGTCCCGCAGTGGACTGATCGTTAAGACACGGTTCCCAGCAGATCACCGAAGTCAAGCATCACTGGCTACTGTGAGTGTGCGGGTGGGTGACCACTTGGATCAGTCTGCGTAGGGACCGAGGGTGTGCGGTATTGGTCCTCGTTAAACTGTGCTACCGTAAAGGGCTCGACTTCGCGCGCAGGTCGTCGGGCTACCGAAGCGGGGGTGACATCCCTTCCGCAGAGGATCAAAATTGTGATGGCATGTCTTCGGATCATCCTCCGGGATGTTTCCCAGACCGTCGCCAATAGCTCATTGTGCAGCACTAGTGCGACGTAAAGTAACAACAACAACAACAATAAAATTTTTACCTGTATTTTGAATCTTAAAATCATCAAGAGAGGTGGCATTTTTTTTTAAACCTTAAGACACATTGGGGAATAAAATGAAACAAAACATTATAAAATACTATTAGATGGCTCTGTTATATTCTGATAACTGAGCTATCGTAAGAGTATGGGAAAACAGAATCATTTTATTAGATCTCCATGATTTCATACAGAGATCAGGGTTAATCAGGGATATTTTAAATCAGAGTTGTTCAATAACTATCAAAGCCCAAACTTGGAAAAAAAAACAAGTAGGTTTTTTTTCTTGCATTTTATTATAACAAATAGACTATATATATTAAGATTATACTAATAGAATAATATTTATATTTCTGCTACTTCAATATTCTGCACTTGAAAATTCTTAATTAACTTTTTTTAAAAATAATTATTATTAGAAAAAGGAGATAATGTACCTAGGTGTTTTGGCAAAAATTCGAGACATTAATTCACAAAATAATTGAAACTACTACTGTTATAACAAGATCAGAATTGCAATTCATTGAAATAAGAAAATAATACATTTATAAAAGTGCATTTTAACTACTATTTTGCTAACCTATGAGTCGAATTACATACTTTCAAATGATACTTTTAAAATATAGCACCCTTTAACTGGTGAAATACTTGTTCAGATGCATCCTTTGTTGTTGAAATATTAGAGCTTATTCTGGAAGCTCCCTTTCACTGTAAAAAACATAGGACACAACTCAGAAAAGTAATGCAATGCACCATTGCATAAAATAGTTTTTCCAAGTAAAAAAAAAAAAAGTATTGTTACTTGTGACTAATGACATTGTTGTTGTTGTTGATTTACGTCGCACTAGAGCTGCACAATGGGCTATTGGCGACGGTCTGGGAAACATCCCTGAGGATGATCCGAAGACATGCCATCACAATTTTGATCCTCTGCAGAGGGGATGGCACCCCCGCTTCGGTAGCCCAACGACCTGCGCGCGAAGTCGAGCACTTTACGGTAGCACAGTTTAACGAGGACCAATACCGCACACCCTCGGTCCCTACGCAGACTGATCCAAGTGGGTCACCCACCCGCACACTGACCGCAGCCAGTGATGCTTGACTTCGGTGATCTGATGAGAACCGTGTCTTAACGATCAATCCACTGCGGGACACTAATGACATAGATGAAATGTTTAAATAATTATTATTAATGGCTTGGTTAGGAATAAAATTTATGGTATTTATTTATGCAGCAAGACTAAACTACAAAAATTAAAAGAAATGAAGACAAAATCAGACGAAATTGGAAAAACCCATTGCTTGAAAAAACCTGAAACGGTTCTTTCAGAGATTCGATATTTTTTTTTTTTATAAGTTTTTTAAAGTAATAAATGCATTTATCCAATACTGCATTATTTATAAGTATATTGTGCTATGCCTAAAAGTTTCATAAGAATTTCCATGTTCTTCAATATTAAAATTTTCATTATGTCAAGAGAAAAATAAAACAAGATATCTTTAATTTATAAGTAATTGAACTATATACCTACCCTGGAAAAAAGACATTATATAATTCTGAAGAACAACATTTTTATGTATAGAACTGAGGAGCAAACAGCCAGCATTACTCACTCCTATACACATGCTTCCAATACATTTATATTTGTAAGTAGACTTGTTAACATAATGTATAGAAAAAAGGGAATTTTTTTACTTTTTATTAAAATATTAATTGCCTAAAATATTTTACCACTGAAAAAATTATGTTAAAAATTCCCAACCCTGGTTTTTTGCTCCATAATTAGCTGAATTTCATGGCCCTGATAAATTCTTTTAATAAATATTTTAGAATTTTTGTTCAATCATTATGGAAAGAGATAATTTTACACACACACACACACACACACACACACACACACATATATATATATATATATATATATATATATATATATATATATATATATATATATATATATATATATATATATATATATATATATATATATATATATATATATATATATATATATATATATAATTTTTAAAATAATTTGTGGTACATTGTTAGTATGCATTTGCATTTCATATTAAAATATTGATATTGAGCTAATTGATAATGTTCATGAAAAATCATAGTAATTGTTAAATTTTCTACACTTTAATTACAGCCTAGCATAAATTTTTATAAATAGTAAAGCAAACAGATTCTTCTAATTAGAAGAAAACGATCACAGTACAAGGAACAGTACAGCTTACAGAAAAGTCACTTAAGTTCTAAAATTCCACTCATGGAAAGATTCCTGAAAATTGTAATAATCTGTAAAAAAAAAGAATTAAAAGCATTATATCTATAAAGATAACTCTGAATCAATTTTCTTAACTCAATCAAATTAATATAGAGTCAATATAAAATATGCTACTATATAATATATAAACTCTGTAAATAACCCATGGATTATTAAATATATCTTCAAAACTAATTTAAATGTATACTAAATCAATATTTCCACTTCCTTCATAATGTTGATTTGGAGTACCCAGAATTTTTGAAGAATCAAAACTGGAATTTCAACAAGCACTGACATGGCAATTCTGTTATTTATAGTAGTAATGTAATCATAGCATCATCAAACAAGTAATGAAGTATGTAAACAGAAAACTATAACACATGTAATCTAAATTTTAAAACTAGCAATATAATAAAATGTAAAACAATTTTTTATACCATTTGAAGATATTTATACAAAGAAAATTGATAACTTATTAATGGTAACTTTAAATTTAGGGTGTAATATATTAATTTAACCTTCAAAAGAGAAAAAAAACTGATTTCTTCCCAACCGTGTATTATTAAAGTATAACTTATTAGTCATTCATATTTTCTTTCAAATAATATTCAATATACACAACTAACTAATTCAAATATGCATATTTTCATTGTTTATGCTTAAAGTAGTTTTCAAAATGAAATATAGATGGCAGTATAAAGTCACGTGAATAGTAAATGTTAATTTTTGTTTTATGTATATGTAGTTTTAGTTCTCTATGTGTTTTGTCTCAATAAAGTTGTGTAATTAAAACCGGCATGGTAAGTGATTATTTTCCCCGAGACGAATAAACCTTTTTTCATTTGTGGCGCCATTACGTGGGCAGATGTGGATGACTCATGTAAGTGACTTTGATTTTTGAATTTGTTTGAAACTTGAATAGAATTGAATTTTGAATTTGGGAACTTTAGAATTGAATTTGAATAACCATGTCGGTCAGTGATAATGAGACAGATGAAATTGATGAAAACTCGAAGAAAAAAACCATTCAAAAGAGAACAACATATAGAGCATTAACGACTAAACTGCTTAATAAAATAGAATCCTGTTATAAAGATGAAAATTTAGATGATGAGAATAAAAATGAAGAACTAAAAACCTTATACGATCAATTGATTGAAAAAGAATATGAGCTTGTAAAACTTAACATGAAGATAGAGGCATTTATTTCCGTTGACGAAATTGAAAGGGAAATAATTTCGGTTGATGAATATTCGGAGAAAATTTTAAAATGGAAAAGTAAAGTTAAACGAAAAATTGATAAAATTAATGAAGAAACGCAATCGGTTTCTAGTCACGAAAATTTACCTCTAAGTTCATTAAATAGAACTCCCATGATAGAACACAAAAAATTGATTTCTTTACCGAAATTAACTTTGCCTATAAATTTTGGAGACCCCTGTTTATGGCTTGAATTTTGGGCCCAATTTGAAGATGCAGTGCATAAAAGTACCGAATTATCAAATGTCGAAAAATTCCATTACTTAAAAAATTCGTTGGGTGGTTTGGCATTAAATTCTATTAAGGGTTTTTGTTTGACAGATTCTAATTATGACAAATGCATAAAATTAATATCTGATAGATTTGGACGAGAGGATCTTGTAATTAATGGTCACATGACTAAACTCCTTAATTTAGAACCCGTGAAAAACTCTTCTAATTTGAGAGCGTTTCGAAATTTATATGATCAACTTGAAATTCATATTCGTTCCCTTGAAAGTTTGAAGGTCGCATCTGGTTCGTATGGCCAGCTTTTGTGTCCCATAATTCTGAAACTATTACCTCCTGATGTTAGTTTGGGATATAACAAAATAAAAGAATCTAAAGGTCAGTTTAATGTAAATGAATTAATGAAGTTTATCAAAATCGAATTAGAATCGAGAGAATCGTCATTACAGCTAACACAACCAAAAATTGATTATTCCCCTCCATATAATCGTTCGGCAAACGAATCATACGCGAAAAGAAATAATCCGCACACTTCCGCTTTAACTACTATCATAAGAGATAAGAAATGCATATTTTGTTTTAAGGGACACGATTCTATAAATTGTCGCTTATTATCACTTTTTGAGAAAAGGTCTAAATTAAAAAGAGAAGGTCGCTGCTTTAAATGCTTATGTAAAGGTCATTTGAGTGTAGAATGCCAGGAAAATGTTCGATGTAAAAAATGTATGAGTCAAAATCATAACGAACTGTTTTGTTTTGGGAAAGAGAAACCGATAATAACAAATCACTCAGAAAAGCGAAATGAGGAGCCAGCAGCCGCGCCTCAAAATCCTGAATCAATTATTTCTAGTATTGCGCATAAGGCCAATAGTCAAAACAAGAGTATAATTTTGCCGACGTGTTCTGTAACTGCGCGTAATCCAAATAAAAAATGTAATTCTAAAAATATTTTAATGCTTTATGATTCAGCTAGTAGCTGTAGTTTCATTACGAAGGAATTAGCAGATAGTCTTAATTTATTGATTTCTCGAACTGAGCGATTAGAAGTATATACATTTGGAAATAACCCAATTCAAAAAGATTTCGGGGTCACGACAGTTAACCTATCTCATATAAATAATCCAAGCAGATGCGCGCCGCGGGGACCGCGAAAAGCTGTAAACCCGCTTCGCGGGTCGGCTGGTCACCTGCGGTGAATAAGCAGATGCGCGAAAGTAGAATTATTTATTACTGATTCTATTTCTCATTGCCACGTGCAGGCTCCGAATGATATGATTAAAAGAATGTTAAAGGAATTAAATTTATCATCTGAAGAATTGTTTTCTTTTGAGGGAAATGAGAAAATTCACATTTTATTGGGATGCGATTTAATGTGGAAATTTTATACCGGAAATAAATTAGAATTTTCTAAAGGGCTTTATTGTATTGAAACTTTATTCGGTTATTGTATTAGTGGAGTTACGCAATCTATGAATTTAAGAACTCAATCAGTTAACGTTTGTATTTCGGAACGAAAAAATGTTACGAATTCAGATGGTGATTTAAATGCTAATTTAAGGAAACTTTGGGAAATAGATAATTTGTTTATTGGGAAGGATGATAATAGCATTTTAACTAATGATATGGAAATTTTGCGACGCTTTGAAAATGAAATAAAATTTGAAAATGGAAAATATGTGGTTAGGTTGCCTTTTAGGGAAAACATGAATCTTTCAGATAATTTTTCGAATGCTAAGAGGAGGCTCTGGAGTTTGACTACCCGTTTTGAGAAAGATCAGGCTCTCTTTCAGGATTATAATGAAGTGTTTAGAGAACAGTTAAAATCGGGTGTAATTGAACCTATTACTATTGAGAAAGGGATTTCGTCAGACCATATGTATTACATGCCTCATCATCCAGTTATCAGAAGGGATAAAGAGGAATCGCGTACAAAACTACGCATTGTATTCGATGCATCTTCTAAAGATAAAAATTGTTATTCATTGAATGATAATTTAAAGGCAGGTCCAAATCTTAACCCTAATTTGTTAAATCTTCTTTTGCGGTTTCGACAGAATTTTATTGGAATTATAGCAGATATTGAGAAAGCGTTTTTGCGCATTTCTTTAAATAAAAACGATAGAGATTGTCAGCGCTTTCTTTGGTTTGATCAGATGCCGCCAAGTGAGATTAAGATTTTTCGGAACACTACAGTTGCGTTCGGGGTTAAGTCTTCGCCATTTTTATTAGCCGCTACAGTTAAGCACCATATTGAGAAATTTAAAGGGTCACACGAGTTAGCATACGCGGCGTTAAACGATTGCCTCTATGTCGATGATTTAATTACAAGTGTGAATAATTTAGAAGACGCTATTGAACTGCGTAACGACACAAAGAACATTCTTATGTCTGCCAACATGAACTTACGTGCCTTTAAAACTAACAGCATCGAAATGTCGCAATATTGGCAAGAAACGAAATTCGAAGAACCTTCCAAAAATAGTTTGATTCCTATTAAGGTACTAGGTGTCATATGGGACACCGTGAAAGATGAACTGAAATTGGATTTATCTTCCATAAACTGTTCTCTCTCAAGTACTATTTGCACGAAGCGTGCCATTTTGCAACTATCATGCATGATTTTTGACCCTATCGGGTTTATAGCTGCATTCACGATTCGAGCAAAGATATTGTTGCAAGTTACTTGGCAAAGAGGACTTGGATGGGATGATGAGTTACCTAATGATTTGAGAAGAAAATGGCAGAAATGGACATTTGAAGTTCCGAAACTGGAAGACATTATTATACCTCGTTGGTACTTTCCTAGGTCTAGTCGAGAGAACATCGATTTTCTGATACATATTTTCTGCGATGCCAGTGAATTAGCTTTCGGTACTATAGCTTACCTCAGATACATCAATGAATCAGGACAGTATGAAGTTAGCTTTGTCCTTGCAAAAGCTCGAGTTGCACCTGTTAGGAAAATTACGTTACCGAGACTAGAGCTTTTATCCGCTGTCCTTGGTGCAAGAGTGCTAGACTCCTTGAGAAGTGTTTTCCACATAACGAACAATTATTATTTATGGAGTGATTCCATGGTGACTTTACATTGGATCAAGGGGTGTGCTAGCAATTGGAAACCCTTTGTAGGGAACAGAGTAATGGAAGTTCAAGCAAAAACTGAACCAGAAAATTGGAGACATTGCTGTGGTATCGATAATCCTGCTGATTTGCTGACACGTGGGTGCAATGCAAGCGAATTGAAAGAAGGAGATAAATACAGGCATGGACCTCCTTGGCTGAGACTTGAAGAGTCAGAATGGAATAATGGTAAAGGTTTTAGCTCTTGGAATAGCGAACACTTGGACGATGAAGTTCGTATTGAGAAACGAATCAAGCCCATGAACATTAATATGAATAATTGCAAGGAAGAAAGCCAGCCTGATTGTATGAACGTCATAAATAAAATTTCGTCATGGACTAAATTGCAAAGAGTATTTGCCTGGTGTAGAAGATTTATTTTAAATTGCAAGTTTCCAGCTGCAAATATTAGTGGTTGTTTAACAACTGCAGAGATTCAAAATTCTAGAAAATCTCTGCTGAAGATAGTTCAAGAATATGCTTTTGGTACTGAAATAGAATATCTGCATAAAGAGAAGACACTCCCAAAAAATAGCAATCTGTTGCCTTTGGCACCCTTTCTTGACTCATCGGGACTGCTCCGAGTTGGTGGAAGATTGAAGAATTCCAATCTTTCTGACCGTCGAAAACATCCAATACTTCTCCCAAAAGGTCATCATTTATCAACGATAATTGTGAGATATTTTCATGAAAGCCATCTACATGGAACTATTCAAATGACATTATCAGCATTAACGCAAGAATATTGGATAATTGGTGTCAAGAATCTTGTCAGAAAGACTATCTCCAGTTGTGTAAAATGTCATCGTCAAAATGCTAGAATTTTGACTCAATTTATGTCTGATTTACCTTCAGTAAGAGTAACACCTTCCCGAGTTTTCTCCATTGTTGGAACTGATTATGCCGGTCCTTTCCAAGTGAAGTCCAGAAAAGGAAGAGGTGTGAAGACTATGAAATGCTATGTTTGTTTATTTGTGTGTTTATCCACAAAAGCAGTTCACTTAGAACTTGTAAGTGATCTGACTTCTGATGCCTTCCTAGCTTCTTTAAGAAGATTTACATCTCGACGTGGAAAACCTGATCAGATACACAGTGACTGTGGGACAAATTATGTTGGTGCGTATAGAGAGTTGAAACGCCTGATTGCATCACTTTCTTCAGATGAAGGTTTTCAAGGCTATCTTGCAAAGGATAATATCATTTGGAAATTCAATCCTCCTGCGGCACCTCATCATGGAGGATTGTGGGAATCTACTGTTAAATCTATGAAGTCACACCTTAAAAAAACTGTCGGTGAACAGATCCTCACCTACGAAGAATTCCTAACCCTGATTGCTGAAGTAGAAGCTTGCCTTAATTCTAGGCCACTTACCCCTCTGTCGGATGATCCTGCTGATTGTGAGGCATTGACGCCTGGTCATTTCCTTATTGGTACTTCATTGACATCAGTACCGGATTCTGATCTTTCAAAGGAAGTGATTACACCTTTACAACGATGGAGGTTAATGCAAAAAATGAAACAACAATTTTGGAAACAGTGGTCAACTGACTATCTTTCCACTCTTCAAAGGCGACCGAAATGGCTCCAAGTAAAGAAAAATCTTGCTGTAAATGAACTGGTGCTAATCAAAGAAGATGATTTACCTCCACTGAAGTGGAAGTTAGGACGTGTGCTAGAGACTTATCCTGGAGCAGATGGTAAAATCAGAGTGGTAAGGTTGAAAACTGCAAATGGTGAGTTAAAACGTCCTATTGTTAAACTTTGCCCACTGCCTATAGAATACAAACTTTGAACTCATACGAACTTTGAACTGTTAATTTTAATTTTTCAGTCAAATTTAATTTTCATTTTAAATCAAAATTTTATGATGGTTGATATTTGTCTGTAAGTGCATTTCATTAGATCAACGTAAACACAAAATCTAAAACTTTAATGTATGTAAAATTTAATAAAGGCAATAAGACATAGTAAAAGTACACTGAAATTCTTCATATTTCTTGCAATTAATTGTTTTACTCACTACGAATGAAACAAAAAATAATTTGGACTTTTAACCACAAAAAATGCTTAAAAAACAACAAACAAAACAATGATCCGACAATAATGAAACAAAATTTGATGAGATACCATATTAATAATTATGTAAGATATTAAAATACATATAAATTATATATACATATGGTAAGAGTTTAATAAAAAAAGGAATTGGTGCGTATAATGTAACGTTATTTATGAATTATAATTAAAAGATTGAAATATTTGGTATATGTACTACTAATTGGATATAGTCATGATTAAAAAGGTTAAAGTGATTGAAATGTCATGATAAACTATAATTAAGGCCGAAAATATATAAAAGGGTAATTAAAATAAATTAAGGGGGAATGTGATCGTTAAGGAAAGTGGTAGTACAATGCTAATGTGGGATAACAATAACCCAATAGGTCCAAAGGGTCACAAAGTGTGAGGTTTGAACAAATTGGATAAATTGGTATCACCGAATTTAGAATAAGGGTGAAACTAAAAATAATTAAAGATAAAAAGATAAAGAAACAAGGTCATGCTATATCCAGATATAAGTATTTAAGATAAATGGAGTAAATTGATGTTTCCAATATTATCAAGAATACAATGCCCAAAACAATAATAAAAGGGTACTCACCATACATGAGGACATATTAAACAAACAGACATCAAAGGAAGACGGGGAAATAAGCACTTCAGCACCACATTCAATTATTAACAAATTATTTTTATTTAGTAACAAATATCGATCGTTACATTTACTACACATGAATGGCGATTATTAGAAATGGGTGATAAGAGAATTAAAACAATGAAGGCGTCATACATAAAAGTAAAATATAAAAGAACGAGTAATTTAATCGTTAAAATAAATATGAAAAGAAAACTTAAATTTGAGAGGACATTTAATGTTAAAGAAAAATTAAAGGTATAAACTGTTGATTTTAAATTTTTCAGAAATTGATTACAGCTATGGATTTAATTTAAGATAAAGGTTTAAAAAAATGTAAAAAAGAAATCCCTCAATACGGACCGAAGTCCGCATCTCGGGAAAAAAAAAAGGAACCAGCCAGAAGGCTCGAGAGAAAGAGAATGTCCCCAAAGTGACTTAAAAATTCCTTAACTGGGGTAGACCAGAAAAACTACGACCAATTAAATTTAAAGAGGCGGAGAGTTTGAAATTTAAAGTAAAGAGATTGGTTAGTTAGCCCCCCTGAAATTAAAGGAAGAAAAAGAAAGGCGTGAAAAGAGGGGTTGGTTGATTTCCCCACAGGAAGTGCGATGACCGCGCTGACCATGAGAAAGGTCACCAAGAAAGTTAAAAAGATTGCTAAAGTAAAAAAAGAGGAATAACGTTTAAAGAAAAATTGAAGGCTTAAATAAAATTAGAAATAAAATTGTCACATTACATTAAGTGTATATGTGACACATATATTTTTAATATAATTTTCTTTATATAAAACTATAAATATTAATAATAGATAAGGTTAATATAAAATATAGTACAACGTAATATATTAACTCCGTAAACAAACCAAGATTAAATATATCTTTAAAACAAATTAAAATGTATACTTATTCAATATCATAACTTCCTTCTTAATGTTGATTTGACAGAAAACTGAACACGACGGATCAAAACTGGAATTTCAACAAGCACTGACCTGGAAATCGTAATAATTCTCAGGCCAGCATGTGTTGAGAATTTTAATACCAGATGGCGCTGAGCGCAAACAATTTTTTTATTATTTTTTTTCTGCTCTTCTTAAGTTTCAGTTTGGATTTAACCACTGAACCACAATGAAATAAAATCCTTTTAAATATTACAATTTGTGTAATTATTGTATAGTTAGAGTCATGGTGCATCGGCCGGGAAATAGGCCACCTGCATGAAATGTAAGTTAACATTTGTTTTGTTTTGGTCTCCCTTAAGTCGGTAATTTACTTTGATATTTTATTGTATTTATTGTATTGTATTTATTATAGTAACGTGCGAGCTGTTTATAATGGATGATTTTGAAAAATTAAAGTTCAAAAGAGCTGTAATCAGACAGCTGATTACAAAATTAATAAATAAAATTGATAAATCGTTATTAGAAATACTTCCTGATGATACTTTGTATGATTATCTAAATCAGTTAAATGAAAAAAACGAAGCTTTAAAGGCTCTTGATTTGAAAATTGAAAATTATTTTGAAAAGAGCGATGAATTTGAAAGTGAAATCATACAAAGTCAAGAATATCAAGATCGAGTAGTGGCTTATAAAGGCAAAATTGAAAGATATTTACTAAAATGCCAGACTACAAGACAGGAAGTAACGGTTAATAGTGGTAACAATAATTTACAAGAAAATATAACTTATAGAAATATCTCGCACGTTGCCAACGTTAAATTACCTAAATTGGAGATAAACAAATTTTTTGGTGATGCTTGTGAGTGGCACAGTTTCTGGAATAGCTACAACATAGCTATACATAGTAATGAGAGTCTTAAAAAAATTGATAAATTTAATTATCTTAAGATGTATTTAGGGGGAGTTGCTTTGAGTACAATTTCTGGATTCTCATTAACTGAAAGTAATTATGATTCTTCAATTAAGTTGCTAACCGAAAGATTTGGTAGGCAAGATTTAATTATTAGTAGTCATATGAATAAACTTTTATCAATTAATTCTGTAGGAAATTCATATGATATTAAAGCTCTACGTAAGTTCTATGACGAATGTGAAATCCACATTCGCAGTTTGCAATCAATGAATGTAACAAAAGGTAGTTATGGTAATTTACTCTGTCCTGTTATTTTACAAAAGCTACCAGAGGATTTAAATTTAGATTATAAAAAAAATAGAAAATCAAGTGTAGATTTTGACATTGATGAATTAATTTCATTTATTAGAAAAGAGGTAGAATGTAGAGAAGCCTCACATGTGTTGTCTAATAGTTCTAAAAAACTAAGTGTTCATTTCGAAACTCAGCAACGGTCGGAGAGCCATAGTTAACATAATTATAATCGAAATTTCTCATCTTCCTCAGCATTAGTTTCGGCATCTAACAACATATTTTGTTTGTTTTGTAATTCCAAAAATCACGAATCGAAAGATTGTTCTCTGACCATCGAAGAAAAAAAACAAATGCTAAAAGATCAATTTCGCTGTTTCCGGTGCTTAAAGAAATATCACACATCCAAAAAATGTTGGAATAAATGTATTTGCACATTATGTAAGAAACAGCATAGCGAATTAATTTGTGATAAATCAGCTATAAATAATGAGTCGAAGGAGAAAAACGATACTTTGGCATCCGTTACCGCTTCATGTGTTTCGAAACGAAAACAAAATGAAATGATCTATTTACAGACTTCTTTAGCGTATTTGATTTATGGTAATGTAAAGAAGTTGGTTAGAATTTTATTTGACTCTGGTAGCCATCGCAGTTTTTTGAAACGGGATATTTGTAATGAGTTGAACCTCAGGGCCATTAAAACTGAACAGTTGCATGTTTTCGGTTTTGGAGAAAAAATTTCCAAGGGGTGTTCTTATGATTTAGTGAAAGTGAATCTTCAGAACAAAAACGATAAAAAATTAAATGTTTGCATTGAAGCATTTGTAGTAGAAAAAATAACATGTGGGAAAATAGCCGCACCCCAAGAGAAAATTAAACAATTAGCGAGGAAAAATAATATTTTTCTTTCGGATACCGGAGAAATTGCTGATATAGACATTTTGATCGGCGCCGATTTCCTACATGACGTAATCTCTGATACGTCTTTGAGGCTGGGAAAAGGGCTCGTTGCAACCGATAGTTTATTTGGTTTTGTGGTTCAAGGGAGATTCATGAATAATTGCCAATTAAGTAGGATTGTAAACAATACTATAATATCTGATGTTGATTATTCTTTGTTTTGGAACCTTGAAGGATTAGGAATAAATACTATAAACGAAGAAAATGTTGATAATAAAAGTGAATTGTTAAAAGGTTTTAATTCTGATTTGCATTTTGAAAATAATAGATATAGTGTGCGACTTCTCTGGAGACCAAATACAAAACATTTGTTAAATGATAACTTTGAGCTAACTTCAGAGAGGTTTGACAAATTAGAAAGGAGATTTAAAAATGATAAATCCTTGTTTGAAGAATATAAAAAAGTTATAAAAACTTATGAAAATGAAGGGATAATTGAGAAAGTTAAAAACACTGATTCCCAAAATTATAAACAATGTTATTTACCTCATAGGGCTGTTATAAGAAACGATAAACTAACTAGCAAATTAAGGATTGTATTTGACGGTTCCGCGCATAAAAAAAATGAATTGTCTCTTAACGACTGTTTGTATATTGGGCCAAATTTATACCCAGATATATATGAACTTATGCTAGCGTTTCGGGAAAACAAGATTGCTTTTATAGGGGACGTTCAACAAGCTTTCTTACAAATAGGGATTAATGTAGAAGATCGAGATGTCACAAGATTTCTTTGGTCAGATGACCCCGATAATGATTCGTCTACAGTAATTTATAGATTTTGCCGCGTACTATTTGGTATCAACTGTAGCCCTTTTCTCTTAGCGGCTACTATTAAAGAGCATATTAAAAAGTTTGCAAATCAAAGCCTCTTGCGTATGAATTACTAAATGAAAGGGTATATGTCGATGACGTCATAGGGGGAAGTGACAGTACGGATACAGCATTTCAAATAAGTTCTGATTGTGCTGAAATATTTCGGGATGCGGGCATGGTATTGAGAAAGTTTCAAACAAATGATAAAAAATTACGTGAATTATGGAAGAATGCAGGCATAAATGTTCAGAATGAAAAGGAATCGTTAGGTCAATCAGGCTTTCCATTTAAAGTTTTGGGTGTTTTTTGGGATCCTAAAAAAGATGTATTTTACTTTGAGTCCAAATATCTGTTAAAATTGATAGACACAGGGCAGATAACAAAACGATTTATTTTGAAAATTATTGGACGTATTTTTGATCCAGTAGGATTTTCGGGACCCTTTACAATGCTTCTAAAATCTCTAGTTCAAAGCATTTAGAAAAGCGGATTGGAGTGGGATCAAGAGCTACCCTTAGATATGGAAAATCAGTGGAGCGAAATATGTAAACAATTCGGTGAACTTAATGATTTGAAAATACCGCGTTATCATTTTTTCGAAGCAGGTAACAAAGAAATTATAAGTTCACAGTTACATATCTTCTCTGACGCCAGCTTAAAGGGTTATGGTACAGTAGCATATATCAGATCAGAAACTAGTGATGGGCATATTTCTACATGTTTTGTTTCAGCTAAAAGTAGAATTGCGCCCCTTAAAATGATTACATTACCACGACTTGAGCTACTAGGTGCCCTCCTCTCTGCTAGATTATTTCGAACTATTACTAGAGCCATAAAAATTCCGTGTGACAGTTTCTTTTGGTGCGATTCCTCTATTGTGTGTTGTTGGATAAAAACTCCTGCCATTCGCTTTAAACAATTTGTGCATAACCGATTGGAAGAAATTCAAGAGATTACTCAACCTAAGGACTGGTTCCACTGCCCCGGAATTGACAATCCTGCCGATCTTATTAGTAGAGGTGCTTCCATGAGTATATTGAAGAATTCCGACATTTGGTGGAAGGGGCCACCTTGGTTGTCGCTTCCGACCGAAATGTGGCCAGAATTGAAACACTTCAAAGAAAATGATGAACAAATTGAGTATCGTAAAAATGAAATCACCGTTATGAAATGTGTAGATGGTGAAGAACTTGAGTTGATAAATATCGCTAACTTTAGCAACCTCGAAAAAGTTGTTAGAATCATAGCGTGGGTAGTGCGATATTTGAACTGTTTAAAGAAAGTTAAGCCGAATATGGACACTTTGACTGCAGAAGAGCTCCGAAATTCTGAAGATATACTAGTAAAGCTTACTCAAGCAAAATTCTTTGAAAGTGAGATACGAGCTCTCCAATCTAGTTTGCCTATTCCAGCTTCTTCTACTATTTTCAATTTAGCTCCTTATCTTGATGAAAAAGGTATCCTGATAATCACAGGAAGATTGGACGAAGGAGATTATTCTTTTGGTGAGAAAAAGCCTATAATCATACCAAGACAGTCTAAATTTGCAGAGTTGCTTGTCAAGCGAGAACACGAAAATGTATTTCATTCTGGAGTAGAGAGCACTCTAGTACAAATTCGGAGAAGATTTTGGGTGCCTAAAGGAAGACAATTAATAAAAATAGGTTGTCTCGAAATGTTTGATTTGTCGCAAATACACAGCCAAGCCTTCTACCCAAATGACTGGACAGCTTCCAAAAGATCGAATTAGTGAAACTCCTGCTTTTACCGTATGCGGAATTTATTTTGCCGGACCAATCTACATCAAGGGTGAAAATGGAATAAAGAAATCATATATAGCGTTGTTCACATGTGCTGTCACGAGAGCAATACATCTTGAATTAGTCACAGACTTGTCTACTTCGACTTTTCTGCTCGCATTCAGAAGATTTCTCTCTAAAAGAGGTGGTTGTCATACAATCTACTCCGACAACGCCAAGACTTTTAAATGTACCAATAAAGAGCTTCAGAGATTATTTGATATTTTGGAAAATTCCGAATTCAAAAACTTTCTTGCTGCTAAAAGAATATCCTGGAAATTCATCGTCCAACTTGCCCCTTGGTGGGGAGGATTTTATGAAAGATTGGTAAAAAGTGTCAAAGAGCCTCTAAAGAAAATACTTCGAAAAGCTCTTTTAAATTTTGAAGAGATGACCACTATATTGACTGAAATCGAAACCATCGTTAATCTTCGACCCTTGTCCTACATCACTAACGAAATTGGTGAACCGGAAATTCTTACCCCATCACAATTTTTAACCCCTGGTAAAGAAAAGCCAGAATATCCAGCCCATTTCATAGAAATCATCCATAGAGAATCCACCAAAAAGATTCTTACAAAAAAAAAGAATACCAAGCTACATTATTGGCTAATTTATGGAAGCGCTGGAAGGAGCGCTATTTGTTTAATTTGAGATCTGCACACAACTTTACTTCTCCTAACCTAACAAAATGTTTGAAAGTGGGAGATGTGGTTTTGATGGAGGGCACCACAAAATCTAAACTATTATGGGACATAGGTATTATAACAAAAGTATTTCAAGGGCGTGATGGACTTATAAGATCTTGCCTTATTCGCAACTCCAACGGCGAATATAAACGCCCAGTACAACTTATTTATCCTTTAGAACTCAATGACTGAAATGAACAATGATAAACTTTAATAATTTATGTTTTTTTTTTTTTTTTAATTTTCTTTCAAGTGAATATTTGCATCTCATTTCAAATTTATTTGCATTTAAATGTTATTTGTTTAATATGTTTATGTTATTTTTGTCTAATTTTTATGTTTAAAATTTTAGTGAACTCGGAGGAGTTCAAGTGGGGAGTGTTGAGGATTTTAATACCAGATGGCACTGAGCGCAAACAATTTTTTTATTATTTTTTTCTGCTCTTCTTAAGTTTCAGTTTGGATTTAACCACTGAACCACAATGAAATAAAATCCTTTTAAATATTACAATTTGTGTAATTATTGTATAATTCGAGTCAGCATGGTTGAAAATTCAGTCGATGAAGGAGCCTTCTCTCTACAATTAAGGATGCATCACAATAACTGATGATCATAACAACCTGGAAGAAAACTAAAAGCATTGCAACTGGATAAACAAAACATGAAGCACAAATTGTGATACAACAGAACTTGTTCTTTCCAATTATTGATTCATGAACCCTTAATATTATTCAAAATTTTAATATTAATTTAAAAATATCATTTATAGTAGTAATGTTATTCTTGCATCATCAAACAAATAATGAAGTATGTAAGCATAAAAACTTTAGCACATGTAATCCAAATTTCAAAAACTAGCAATATAATAAAATCAGCGTATCTGCTACATTTTAAATTACCAAGTCCATGATTAATTCCAAGAATTTTTCAAGACTTTACAAATTTACTATTATCTCTGACAAAAACACAACAGCAAATTTAAAAAAGCATTATAATAACATTAATTGAAATGATTCGTATAGCCAAAACTGTTGTAATCTGCATCCTCAGTTGATTTTTAATTTAAAAAACAGAATAAATAAAGAGTTGAAGCAATAAAATAGCTGAAAAATACAAAAGCAATTAATTTCTTTTTTGCAAAATTATATTCTAAAAATACTTTTCTTGCTCATTGATAAGGAAAGAAATACTTCTGATTTTTCAGTTCTCATTTTAGAATAAAAAAATAAAAAAAATTGCCAATGACTGGCTTGCTTCAACTAGAAACTTAAATTGATATAATAAAAAAATAAATAATAAAAATTCTTAAATCACAAAAGTTTAAAAGATAATTTGCTCTGGAAATGATGTTTTTTCTTCCATTTGTTGAAAGAACACAATTTTTAAAGAACACGATAAAAACATTTTATCTATACATAATAATAAAAGCGGCTGTGTGTGTGTGTGTGTGTGTGTCTGTAATCACAATATATCGCCCCAGAAGCCTCGCCCAGGCACGAAACTCGGCACATAATTGTGTTTTGACATAATGAAGAAGTATTTTTTTTCTTTTTTAAAAATTTGGATTAGTTATTTAGTTATCAGTCATTTTGTAAGTCTATGCTTTTCGTCTGCTTTTTCGTCTTCAAAGAGCCATATTCAAAAAACTATTAAAAAATGCATATACTTTTCCCCACTCTTATAAATGTATGCTAATGCGAACCTTACAATTGAAATATTAATTTTCGACAACTTAAACCAATGATATACGAAAGAATTAATAATTTAATTGTAAAGTTCGCATATTCGATACGTAAATAGAACGCTTCGCTTTGATATATTTGTCGCTGTTCATAATTGTTATAATAAGTTTTTCTTCTTCTTTCTACGCTCTATTTTTTTTTTCTTAAGCGAAGACGATAATTTTTGTAGCGATATTGTAGTACTTTGTACAATTAAAAATTCTTTTCACAACACTTTAAAAATATTTACTTTATTTTCTTTATATATACAGAGAACAGTCGGCAAAGAATTCGATTAGGTTGAAAAACATTTCGCTAAAAAGGAACGAATTCCAAAAGAAAAAGTAAACAACTTAAAGAATAAAAATGCTGATGCCAGCCAATTTTTTGAAAGTTAACTTAGAAATAACAAACCAAACGATGTTAAATAACAAACCAAACGATGTTAACAAAATGACGTAGAAAGCGCAACTAGATCAAAATTATACAAGCACAACTAGATCAAATTATAATACCTGAGTGCTTGACGTAACAGATATAGAAATAGAATTTGATACCATAAAAAATTATATAGAAATAAAAATTGATACCATAAAAAATTTATTCGTTTTCGTGTTCTTTTCATGTATTTGGCATTTTAGTTTTTTTTCCTTCTTAAGCGTTGTAGCTATATAATTTCAAACATCCTCAAGAGCTATAACACATCTGCAGCAGAACTGGATATGAAGACAAAATTGCAGGACAGGAACACTTTAATTGTCCACTAATCTTCAGATTTCCTGCTATGTTTTAAAAAACTTTATTTGTGAAAACCTTCAGCGTGGCGGACAGCTGGCCGCCTTAGGCGGCTAGTATTTTAATAAAATATGACTGTGAGTGTGGAGTTAGTTACAAATTCAGATATTTGGTACATCAAGAAATTCACGGGAGGGTTAAATTCTATTTCAAAAGTCAGATTAATCAGTGATACAAATCCATGACTTTCTAGGTGCGCTGATACTTTGTAAAATGTAAATCAAGGAAAGTTGATAACTTCTTATTGGTAACTTTAAGTTTAGGGTGTAACATACTATTAATTTAACCTTTTATTCAAAAGAGAATAAAAAGGGGCTTCTTTTCAACTTTGTATTGTTAAAGTATAACTTATTAGTCATTCATATTTCCTTTCAAATAATAAATAATATTCAAGAAAATTCAATTCACTCACTAATTCCAATATACTTCCATTCCATTATAACCAATATAATAAATAGGAGCACAAAAAATTGCTTTAATAACAAAAAAAAACTCTACCAACTCCACATAAATATAATTTATGAGAAAGATACCTAATTAATTATAATGCAAGAGATTAAATATGTACAAATAAAAAATATGTAGAAGGTACATACCTGTCAACAACTTTATTGAGTTGATCTGACTAAAGATCTATGAGGATAAGCAACAACACAACATACTAATTATAGAGTTATGCAGTGAGGTAGCAACAACAAATGACTAGTTAGTGAAATAGTTACACTAAGGAGTATTTTGCCAAGCAATGTGACACTTATACTTACCCAGCATCAGCACAAATCTTTAATAACAGATATTCTTGTAGGTATTTCTTTTCCTACAAATTATGGTCATAACGTGCAATTTCATCGCTTCCACGTAAGACATAAAATACACTGGGGCTGGTGAACGAGATTTTAAAGGATAGGAATTTACCTATCTTATTAGTTCATGAAAAGAAAAGATATTCTTAACAATTGCTTACATTATTGAGCTATAAAACGTATTCGCCATTTTCACCACGCTCAAAAAAAATCGGGCATCCAAGCTCTTGGCGATAGAATTAGTTTGGCAATCACCCATTTCAGCTGATCGCCAAAGTTTAGGGTTATAAAACGGCGGGCATTCAAGACAGTGCGAAATATTATTTAATTTATTAGTTTTTTGAGGGTGGCAACACTTATTAGTTTAATATTAGTTTTTAAGGATTGCAACGAAAACCGGTTTTCAGGTTTGCCTTATTTTCGTGGTTTATCTTATTATTGGCGTTTAAAAAAATTTACTACCATCTTTTTTTTTTTTTTTTTTTTGGTGAGTGTTTAGTTGTACTAGGTCTGATTTAGAATATAACAATATAATAAAATATAAAAAATGGATAATAAATTATATTTTTACTTTTAAGGTTAATAAACTTTCTACTCGATTTAGAAATATGTATTAACTTAGTTAATTACTTATTAATAATTAATTCGATAATTTAATTTTACAATTCTAAACTATTGACAGAGCCTTTAGTGGAGTGTATTTTAATGCAGAGCTGCCATCTAGTGTTGGAATTAGTAAATCCCTACAGAAATGAAATGAAAATAGAAAGAAAATTAATTTTGGGAATAAGAAAATTAAATTTTGGGAGGGATGAATTTTTGTGTCCTTGAAAAATGAGTCGTTTAAGAATTTTTTTACAATTTAAAACAAGAATTTACTGACATAGTCAAAAAGTTTGGAAACAATTGCTAATATATTCAGACGAGTAAATATTTCCGAAATCGAAAAGACTATTGAAGAAAATGAAACTTTTACAATTTAAATAATGTTTTTTCTTTCTTTCAAAAAACTTAAAACAAAAATTATTTTTGTAAAATAGTTTAATTTGTATAAAAAAAATTCCTTGATGCTATGTTGACATTTTGCTTTACACTTACCTTTGAAAATATTTGATTGCGAATTGAATTAAATTATTAGTTGATGCATGTAGATTTAGTTGATCTTACTATACTTGATTGATTGATTTGTTCATTTACGTCGCACTAGAGCTGCACAATGGGCTATTGGCGACGGTCTGGGAAACATCCCGGAGGATGATTCGAAGACATGCCATCACAATTTTGATCCTCTGCAGAGGAGATGGCACCCCCTCTTCGGTAGCCCGACGACCTGCACGCGAATTTGAGCACTTTACGGTAGAACAGTTTAACGAGAACCAATACCGCACACCCTCGGTCCCTACGCAGACTGACCCAAGTGGTCACCCACCCGCACACTGACCGCAGTCAGTGATGCTTGACTTCAGTGATCTGCTGAGAACCGTGTCTTAACGATCAGTCCACTGCGGGACCTTACTATACTTGAATATTATATCAAGAGCACAATAAGCTTGAAATCAGAGATTTTCTTTTCCGCCCACGCTGAAAATGTCTTAAACCTTCTTAGGAGAAGCATTATTGACATGCAATTGCATTTCTGTGAAAATAAAAAAAACAGATTGGTCGCATATACATGAATTGGTTTTTGAATTTAGATATTTAAATTTAAGCAAAAGGAGGGAGCACATCATTCTTAATCTATAGCTTTAAAAATTATTCTCTGTGTGTGTAAAATTACCTAAAGTTAATGTTAGCCTCTTCTGAGAAAGAATGATTTTTCGAAAATTCGTTGTTTTGACGCTTCAGCTTTTTAACTTCGTCTAAAGAAGGAAAATAAATTATAGTCGATAAAATTTAAGCGAGAAAAAAAACAATATCTGTGAAAACCAGCAAATCCCAGTTTTGCGATAAATAACGATACATATTTGATTTTCGGGTGGAACAGAAAGAAATTGAAAGGAGATCGGTAGAACTATATCTAAGAATCATTAGGCAATCAAATTGGTTTTGCCGTTTTTTCATCTTTTCTTCTTAACTAGGAATTCGATAGTTTCCAACTATCTTTTTGTTACTCCTCGCATATCAGCTTGCGACCTATAATTGAGTATAATATTTAGGTTAAATTATTAATACACAGTTATATAAACAATTTATATTAAGAATGAGAAAACGGAACACTCTGTTCACATATTTTAAAAATGTTTGTGGCACTTGAAGTCGCAATTTGATTAAAAACTTCATGTTTGGTGACGCAAATAAATGTTTCAGTCAGAATTTTATCAAAATCTTAGGAATCACTGTTGAGCATATAAATGGATTTAAAATTAATTAGAAAAATAGCAATAATCCAATTTATCAAACTAATAAATTATACCAATCCAAATAATCAAACTAATAAATCTAGCAATCCAAACTAACTAATAAATCTAGCAACAATCACTTTACATCCCCATTTAGTCTATGGCATACAAACTGATCTTCATACATGCTATCTGTGACTGAAATTAATTAATTTTTTTCTTTTTTCGTTTAAGCATAGGCGTAGTAAGCATATAATTTTTCAAAGTCCTTTTTTCACACCCTAAAAGATAATTTTTTATTAACAATTTAAAAATTTTAGATGGTTTTTAATTTAAATCATTTCACGATTATCACATTCACGTAAGTGTTACTGTAAATATCATTTAGGGATTTTTTTTTAAAAAAAAAAAACATAATAATTCATATAAAATTTTTTAGTGAAACAAAACAAAATCTAAGTATTATTGGTAATTTTTAACTACATTTGAAAGTTCGGGGGAACCACGCAAAAACTATGCAACTTTGGCTTTTTTTTCCTCTCCGGTTTTTGTTATTTTATTTTTGTTTTCTTCTCTTTTTTCATTGTTCTGTAATTTCCCCCTTGTTTTCTCTACATTTTGAACTTATTTTATGAGTTCTATTTACTTGCAACTTAAGCGCAATAAATAAAACTTATTGTTTTTCTTAATTTTCTTCGTGTTCTTTTTTATTTATTTAGTATGCTGTATATATAATTTTCATAACTACTTTTTCTTTCTGACAAATATTTTACAGCATAATTGTTAACGTGAATGACTGAAATCAAGAGAATGTCAACAATCACATAGTCGCTTTGGTGAATGTCCGAAATACTTGTTGTATCCGATTAGATATTACTTTATTCGTCGATATTATTTTATTTATTCTCTATTTTAATATCTTTAACCTAAGGAAGTACGTGCCATAACCCAAAACTTTTGATTTTTTTTTAAAAAATTCTTTCTTTAGATCCATAAAATAATACTTTTATGAATTAAAAATTTATATGCAATTTAGCAAAGTAAAAGTGAAAATTTAACAATGCAACAAAATTCAAGCATTATTGTTAATTGTTATATTTATTTAGTTTATAATTATAGTTATTTGCTATTTACGAAAGAAAAATTTTCTTTTAATTACCTTTATTTTCCATTAATACAGTGACATAACTTTTAAAGACACCTTTGTTAAAATCAAAAGTTCAATTTTGATTTTTTTTTCTTTTACAATTTGAAATAACTTACAGCATTATCGAATTCAAAATTTAAATTCTGATTTTTCAAGGATTAATTTCTTGATAAAACGTGATAGACTATGAATGTTCTTAGCATTTTTAACTAATAAGTTCCATTTTATACGATGCATCCTTTTTTTTTACTATGAATTAATGTGAAATATGGCGCAAGATTTTCTTACATTTCAGCAAATGGTGGTGCTTAAAACTATTTTACTTCATTATCAAATAATTTTAAAAAATTTCATTTCGACCTTATAAGACCGGATTGAGTCAAATGCATAACAATATTAAGTGGCAGATTATGCAATTTTATTCTTTTAGCTTTTAAGGACATTCCATATCTAATAATTACAAGGTTAAATAATAAATGTATGTTATAAAATGTCTTACTTTTTCAAAACTGTATGGAAATAAGTTACGACTGAAAAAAAAACTGTATTTAGCTTTTTTACATTCTGATTGTTCTGGGCAAGTAGATTATTTCGCTAAATACAAGACAAATTTATGTAAATACCCAGTTTTTCTATTGTATTTCATGATAATTCACGCTATTTTTCAATTAAGTTAAAATAAAGTATTATTTGTTATATTTACTCTTACAGGAAATAGAGTATTTAAAAGTAACATTTTTGTGTATACAATACTAGGATTAGTAACGACGTCAAGCTTTTCTTAAGAATCTTAAGCTTTTACTCAAACTAATTAGTGAGAAACTTTGTGTAGTCTATTTTTTTTATAAAACAGAACATCAAAATTGAGGCTTGCTATGGCTTCTCAACATGCCCTGAATGCCTTAACTTATACTTATATCAATATGCCTTATTACTTAGACTCGCATTAACTATTGCCGATGCTGGCAAAATTTCTGTTATTTTTAGGCTCTAAAAATTTCAAATTTTTAACATGCTTTGTACGAACATATATCAATTCAGAGCATTCTTATTAAGAAAAAATTTAGATTATAAAAATCATTAAGTAAGTAACAGCAAGTGTATGCCTTTTAGTTTAGCATACTTAAAAACGATGTTATAAATTTTTATATCAATTATTTTCTTAGGCTCAACGATTGGAAACTTTTTGTATTCGTTTAAAAATAAAACATTATTAAGGAATATAAAAGAAAAAGGTACCTCAGTGAAATTATTTTTCTATTTAATATCAATTATAATTTATCTATTAAGACTTAAATAGTTCAAATTTATTATTTTTTTTCTACCTTTTCCCATCCAATCATATAAATTTTCGGGACGCTTAATTTGTATTATAGGGTTTTTTCAATTTATTATTCTCATTCTCGACCATATTCGTAGAGGTAAAGTACATGCACCGGAAATGTAGGGTAATACAATTTTCTATAAAATGCATGACTTATTGTTCAATCTAAAATTAACTAGTTTCTAAAATAAATAAATAAAAATAAATGTCTCTTTGAAAAATTGTTCCCGCTGCTTTTAATATTATATTTTTTAACCATTGTTGAAATAAAGTTAGCACGAAATGAAATATCTATTTTATTTTTATTTACTGGTTAATTTTATACGTCGCGTGAAATTTTATGACATACAGTGAAACCTCTCGGTAAGGGCCACCTGTCGTTCCATTGAAAATTGGCCCTTATGGGGGGTGGCCCTTAAATGGGGTGACCAAAAAATAAAATGAGGAAATCAAAATTTATGTAGAAAAAAACTTTATTAACATTTTAAGTTTTTATACCTGTTTAAAAAATTTTTTAATTGAAGTTTGTTCACTTTTTACAATTTTTTCGCAAACAATTTTAGTTTCTAATGATTCCTTAACTCTATAAAACAAATTAGTCAAATTCGCATCATTTATTAATGCCTTAGATTGGTATATCAGTTTATTTACTTCTATTAGCGTTTCTTGGTTTGATAAATATGGCACGGGGGACTCATGGGACGGGGGAAAAAATGGCCTTTATTGGAGGTAGTCAGGAAAATGTGGCCCTCTAATGGGAGGAAAATTAACATTATGTCTATGGGGAAAATTTTCGTTTCTCAAAATATTGGCCCTTAATAGAGGTGGCCCTTAAGTAGAGGTGGCCTTTAGGAGAAGTTTCACTGTATTTGCATCGAATGGATTCCAAAATACGTTTTTAGACCGTCAAATGATTTGGAAAAACAGCGGATTTAGAGAGGATCAGATTGCAAAATGCTTCAAATACAAAGGATGATAGAAAAATGTAATCCATGACCATAATTAAGTATTTTATCTTCTTAGTTTTTATTAATATCCTAAATTTAATAAGTGCAAATATAAATTATGATGCGAATCTTCTACAGGCTTCCTCAATGATGATTCATAAGATTTCGAAAAGCTTATTTTCTTCCTTGTCTTCCTATTTCTGGGTTACTTTAAAAAATTCCACATCCATTATTTCACAAGAGAAAAATAATTTTTTTGAAATGTACCATAAAAAGTAAAACCTTTATTTTTTGACTATATTATGCTTTTTTTTTTTATAAGTATTTTGTGTTCTAGGTGTTAATAGCTCAGAAATTGTTTCAAGTAGAGTTACTGCTGAGGAATTGTTCCATCTTAATGGATCTGATAGCATTTCGTATGGAATTTCCCAAATTTTTTCATTACCTGAAGATCAAACGTTTAAAAAATGTACTTAATATTGATAAGGAAAATAGGACAGAAAATTTTTCTGAAAAATTGCAGTAAAAATTAATAGAATTTAAAAGTGTAGAATTTTAAGTTGGTAGATATCGCGAATTGATATTTACACACTGTTTTCATATTTCAAATTGATAACTTAAAACATATCCCAGTAGATTTTTTTAATGAAATATTTTAAGCATTATAAAAAATACAAATATCTTTACTAATTTTATTTATTTATTGTACAAAGATACTGTAATCAACTTCTTGTAGCTGCATTGGGTATGAATTTTTACTTAATAAATAATTTCATACTTAAATAATTTTTTTTTTAAGTGTGAAGCTATAACGAATGAAAGAAGTCAAAATTACTACTGGTCATATGAACAATTTTAAACTTTATTTAATAAAATAGTTGTCACAGTTTTCCATTTTTCTGAAATTTCAGCAGACAGACATCACACTTTTGATAAGACTTCAACTTAAATACACTTCACCTAAATTAATAATCTCAAATAAATGTATTAATAAGCATACAAACAATAGTTTTAGATACAAATATAAATAAGAATTTTGCACAAAAGGATTCTTTCCTTCATAGAACGGTTTTAAAAATTATTACTTAGTGGTAGCTTCTTCAAACATGGGAATTATATTCAATTACATACCAAGATTGGTAAACTCTTGTCAGGCTAGAAAAAACTGATTATGTAAATCTACCCAATGCAAGAAACTGTCATTTACAAGAAACATCTAATTTAAAAATGGAAGTTTAATATAATTCACTCAATAATTCTATATGAAAATCTATTTTATTAACTTTTAATGTTATATTTTACATGCTTAAAGAAACTAGTTTAGAAGACAAGAAAAAAATATTAAATTTCGTTTGGGTTTTTAAAAGAATAAAAATTAAATCAGTAAAAAAAAAAATTCACAAATGTAGTGCCATTGAAAATAAAACAAAAATTCAGAATAATATTTGCCATTCATTTAAAGCCTACTCATAATTTGAATTGGGTATTCACAACTCTAAAATATTACTTATAGGTTTAATAGTAATTTTTTCAAACTTTATTAAAACAATATATTTAAAAAAAAAACTTGAAACATGTGTCTTAGCATTTTATAGTATTTTGTTTCAAACAGAACATTGGACATATCTTTAAACTTACCTACTAAGCATGACAGTAATATTAGTTTGAGAAAGACAAGCTATAAATGCTTAATATAACTTTTAGATTCAAATATTTAGACACATAAATATGTGGTTAAGCATTTACAGGAAAAAAAATTTAAATTTTCGAGAGCATAACAACTAATATAACACAATATTTTATCAACTTTAGTTTGCTTAATCAAGTAGAGTAGACTTAAAAATAGAAAGACATTTAAGGAAATACATTTACCTAAATATTGTTCTGAACTTAATTGCCTAAATAATTAGACAAATTATGAAAATAATTAATTGTTCTTGCGTTATTGCAGAAATTCTTAACTGCAATTTTTATTGTTTACACCAGTGAAAGTTAATGTGGTTTATAGAATTTCATTGCATAGATTTTCTACTTTAAATAAATTACCAGCATATGAAGAAAAAAAGTTTCACATACATAAGCAAGTATAAACCTTAATAACTATATTTGAAATTGACGAAACTCTCTTCTGAAAAATTGCGAAATCATAGCTGACAACACGGATAGGAAAAAAAATCCAGTAGATTTCACGAAATAATATAAATTTCATAACTGTTGCAGAATGTACTAAATAATTGACACAAAAGGGAATTTTAAAGATTTTTCTAGTTATCAAAATAGAAAAATTGCAATATTTTTCAGTTAAAATTGATGTCATACTTGAAATTTTATGTGTTATGTTTACTCATAATATTGAATATTAATAGGCATTTAATTAATCAAATATATTTAAAAGATTCTATTAATATAATACATTTAAAAAGAAAATTCTAAATAAATTGAACATTTTAGAAGAAAAAAAGTTTTATACCGATTTCTGACAATGAGGTTTGCTTCATTATAATTAGTAATACTTATGCAAATGTGCTTACTGACATCTGTTCTGATAGATGTCCCAATAACTAGCTTTTACACAATTAAAAACATTCATAAAACACAATTGTTATAACTTTCATCCCATAACTAAAGCTCATTACACAAAAATGGTACCATACAAAAAGGCTATATAAGAGTTTATACACAGGCTGCGAAATTAATACATAACTTAAACAGCAGACAATAAGATCATGCATGTGTTTGATACATTATACCTGCTTTTTTCATTTCATACACAAAATTAATTTTACTTTTACCCTACAATAAAGAACTTAAATTATCATCAATGACTTGATCATTTAATCATGTGCAATTTCAAAAACAATACTTAAATTTTTATAAATTAGAAACAATAACCTTAACCTTACTCCCAAACTGCAGATTAAATTTTGTATAATTACGAAAAATCGGAATTTTGGATTACATTTCATGATATGATTATATGTACACAACTAACAAAAGGAGAATAATGAAAACTCCAAATGCTTATAAATATATCCACATAAATGTCAAATTATAAATAATTGACAATATAAATATAAAATTTCTAGAAGATAAACTGATTTTATATGCATTATAGAAAACTTTCATATCTTTAAAGATCAAAATTAAACTAAAAATATTTTGATAAAACTGCAATGTTTTACTCAAAAAAGGGAACTTACCATTTTCGGGAGTCTGTAAAAATGGCACGTAACTTTTATTGTTGTCATCAATGCAATATTAATTGCAGTAAGAGGTAAAAAATACAGCTAATGTAATAAGTTTTTTTTAGAACAATCTTAAACTTATAAGTACTTGAAAATGCTAATGAATGACTTACCCTTGAGAGTAATTAACATCTAGTTAAGTTTGCAAATAAACTTTAGTTGTTATACCGAGCTTGGAAAAACAATAAAAAGATAACCATTTTAAAAACATCTATATAGAAAGTTTAATAAACTATCTAAATAGGCAGTTCTCTAGCTACTGTTTCACCAAGTTTATCTTCTCCCCAATCAGTCAACTGTATTTGGTACACAGAGATGCTTCCAGTCTTTCCTGTACATGAATCATGAACCACTAGAGAAAAAAAGTAACGTTAAAAATACTATGCATTAAAGAATTACAATGTCAAAAGGGATAAACTTCTCACACAGACAAAAAATACTCATTTACAGAGTTAACTAATTTATTTTAAATACATAAATCTCATCTATCAATTTTGAAATATATAAAGATGATTTGAAGATCTAAAATACTTGTAACTTTAATCACCACTTCTTAATACAGCTATCCTAAAAAATGCAACCTTCATATTTCAACATTCCTTATTATAAACTAGACATTATATAAATTTTAGCATCGTTCCTTAATTTTAATGACAAACAGTACAACACACAAGCATTTCTCTCTATATAATTTCATTTATTATTATACATAAATAACAGACTATATAATTTCCAAAAATTTATGCAAGCTCATTTTTGCTATATTACCGCTGATTTAACTAAAACATTCTTAATGATCAAAACATTTTTATTAAACATTTATATTTTAAACAGAATAAATATTCCAATATGAAAACATTTTTAGGTTATCAAAAATTATCCAACAAATGTTTTAAACAATAACCGCTCAATCAATTAATGCATATAAAAATAAATTTCTAGTAGAGTTGAATTATAAAATTCATTCTCAATGGAAAATAACACGTGAAAGATGTTTACGTTTTATAGAACGTAATATATTAACATTCATGCAATGTTTTAAAATTTAATTAGTTAAAAATAAATGTATAAAACTAACATATTAATAATTTTTACTTACCACAACAGATTAGATTTCTATTCCATGCAGTAAAATTTCGGCACGTGAAATTAACAATCCATCACAACAAACATGCACACGAACACTGGCGATTTAAGAGATAGAAAAAGTCGCCACAATGATTGAAAAAAGTAACCCATTTATTGTTGCCACCGAAAAGAAAGGACCTTCACTTCCTCTTGCGGATTTAAGTTTTTGAAAAGATCTTTTAGTTTTTCAGAAAATTCTATATATTTTTCTGAAACTTTTTGTATTAATTATTAAAGAGTGTAATTTTTTCTTGATAATATAAACTTTTTCACATGTGAAAATGATCTATAAAGACAAAATATATTTTAATAAAATAAATAACATTTATTCAAAGTTTCACCCAACCACTTCTGCAAGCATACATCATATGTTTCTTAACAATTTTCTGAGAAATAGTTGTATTCCCACGTTCTATAACAAGTATGAAGCACTATGTTATCTATATATATATTTCTCTTACACGGCACCAAAAAAAAGCCTCATTACAACTCCCCGAATGGCAACGTTAGAAAATCGACCAATGATTGCAGCTAAAAATGTCACATGGCAAATGTCACATGAGGTGGCTCAACATATAGCGCTTTTAAAAACGGAAACAATAACCAGAGTGCGCATTATCAGGTTGTTCAATTCAGATTCATGCCTAAAAACATGATAATATTTAATTTAAACTGGCTCAACATATAGCGCTTTTAAAAACGGAAACAATAACTAGAGTGAGCATTATCAGGTTGTTCAATTCAGATTCATGCCCTAAAAACATGATAATATTTAATTTAAACTCAATTAGGAATTAATTAATTAATTAAAGTGAGAATGCTTTAAAAGGCTGCTGTTGAATTGATATTTTTCCACTGGGAGCTACCTAAACGTCTAAGTGTTTGTATTGGATGTTGAATGCATTGAATTTTTTTATATTTCGCGTTTATTTATGCATTGAATTTTCACGCTTTAAAATGCAGAATATTAGTGAAGCTGCTAGGGCTTTTAAACGTAATGAAAGAAAGCGTGTTCGAAGAGCCCAAGAAAGTGTTGAGGAATGTTATGGAAGACGTAGATTGCAGAGATCAAGTGCAATAATAACTGTTCAAGATGTAACAGTAGATGTCGAAGAGTATAATATTGGCTCAGTGACGGAACAATGTAGTTATTGTAATGCTTACTTCTGGGCCAAAGAAAACTACAATTGTGTTTTCAAAGAAATTCTAAATGCTTAGTGTTAATTTCTTAGAGCTTTGCAGAAAAAAATGGTTTTTGGAAAAAATTTAATTGAAACTTCTCTTGGCAGTAGGCAAGGGGAACTGCCAAAATCAAAACTCCCCGATTAGAAATACAGCATGGCGACCTCCACGTAGTATTTCTCGGGTAATGTTAACAGCCATGCATTTTAATTTATTGTATGTAAAACATCCTTATTTTGTTCTAAAATGTTATGTACTTTATCACAAATGTTAATTAATATAGAAATTGATTTCAATAATGCTGATCACCAAAAAATATTTCATTTGGCGATAAAACAAATTTTTGCGTTCTTGAAAATGAAAGACTTTTTGAGGGTTATTATCTTACAAGAAGTTAGGGTTTAAAGTTTATATTTTTAAATAATAAAATTTTTTTCTAAAACTTTCAGAATTTCTAGCATTAACTAATTTATTGTACACATTTAGTTGAATTTAGGTGAGTAACTGCAATATTTGATAATTTATTTTGCTAATATGTTTCTCATTTAGCTAATGTTTTTATTTTTTCACCATGTACAATCTGAATAGCTAATATACTTTTTTAAAAGTCAATAAGAACATTGATAGAATTCTTCTACATAAGTACAATACTATATCTTTGATGATAAAATACTATGTCTTTGATGATAATATATTATGTCTTTGTGCTAGAACATTGTGTTCATTGGCGAGCGAGCGCAGCGAGCCATGGTTCACTGCGTGAACCACATAGGATTGCGTAGCAATTCTCGGGGGTTGGCGAGCGTCAGCGAGCAGGGGGCGGAGCCTCCTAGTACTTTATATTATGACTAATTGATAAAACGTAGATAAACCCCAAACGTCCTGGACAGACATTATCTTTGTAAAATTTTGTGAGAAATAGATATCGTGTTTAAGTTCTGTAATCAGTATCATTTAAATATATACTTTCAAATAGAAAGGCTATAGATAGATTTAACTCCTAATTTGAAAATAAAGTAATTTAATTGCATTATTATAATATTAAATAATAATAAAATGAATATGTTTTGAATATAAATGAATTTATAGCGGCAAAAATTCCCTTTATATGTTTCTTAGATTTAAATTAATTCATTTGCAATTTTAAGGAAATTTAATATATAATTGATAATATAAATATGTCGTTATTCATTTTCTAATAGAAAATCAAATCAAATTTATCATAGATTAATTAATTACGTAATAGTTTCCTTCATTAAAAGTAGATGACATTATACTATACGAATTCTCAAAGGAATAACGAATTCTCGTGTCTACTATTTATGTTAGTATTTTTTCAAAATGTTGAAAAATTTAACGAAGCCAAGTCCCGTATTTGTCATCCTACAAAGTGTAGGAGGTTTTCATGGTTTTCCTCCTCATATAACATATCACAGTCCTCATATAACATATCACAGAGTATTCACAAAGTCCTTTTCAGAAAATATTTTTCTTTTTGTAAAAAATTTTTTTTATCATTTCAGAAAATATTTCTTATATTTATGAAAATTTTCTACCTTTTAGTAAAATATTTTTGCTTTTTGTAAAAAATATCCTAGTTTTGTAAAAATATTTCAAACTTTTTATCAACATTTTCCAGTTTTCAGAAAATATTTTTATTCTTGTAAAAAAATTTCTAACATTTCAGAAAATATTTCTTATTTTTTTGAAAATTTTCTAGTTTTTCAAAGAAAGTTTTTTATATTTTCTAGTTTTTTCAGAAAATTCTATATATTGTTCTGAAACTTTTTGTATTAATTATTAAAGGGTGTACTTTCTTACTGAATAGGTTAATAATAGGTAATATTGAATAGTTTAATAATAATTACAGTCATTTATATCAACTATACATATGTCAAAAAATAACTAAACTTCTAATATTTTAAGTATAGATGACATCATTAGGATATATATAAAATGATAACATTTATTTTATTAAAACCTTAAGTTTTTCCTCTGATCTCTGTACATTCACAGGATACTGACTAACAAAACCAAGCCCACTACTTGTCGTCGGACTAACCGTAGGAGGTTTTCGTGGTTTTCCTCTTCATATAACATGGGTACTCGCAAAGTCCACTTCGAAGACATGTATTGTCTCAAGATCTAGGAGTTCACTTGTCTTCTGGGTTCAAAAATGACAAAACTATATTGATAGCCGTAAATCCAAACGAAGATGATAAAATAAAATCTTATAAAATAATATTCATTGATTTAAAATTAATATGCATTTAAGTCTAATACTTTTAATATTTACAGTAGACATACTTAATAAATATAATTTTTATTTTAATATTGAATCAATTCATTTAAAATGTATTAATTAATATTGATTAGGTTAATAATAATTAAAGTCTATTATATCAACTATATTTATATTGAAAATAACTAAAATTAAGAGTTATTAATATATTTTCTTTTTAATATTTAAGTATAGATGGAGCCATTAGAATAAAAGCCGTGTGCATGATATCATTTATTTATTATGTAATAATTAACACGTGTATGGTCAGTACCATTGCCATCCAGAGAAAGTTATAATATCCTTAAGAGGGACAGAAATAATTATTTAATAACTGTCAAAGGTTAAGTGAAAAATATATCGATGAAACTGTAGGATGATATCGTTATCAAATTATTTTCATTTTATACACGTGTTCAGAGTACAAAAGTTTAACTTATTAACACATATCTAACCAAGCATTCGTGGATCAGTGGTTATGATATCCAACTACTGACCCACGAAGGCTTTTTGATTGGCGTGAGTTCAATCCTCAGCCTTAATTATATTTAATAAATAATAATAAAAGAGAATTAAATATTAAAATAGATTTAAAAGTTATTTTATTTCTAACATTCCCACATAGATGGCGCCACTAGAGTTAAAGCATGTGTATGATATTTATTATGCAATAAAAGATGACGTCATTACTTCATAATATACAATATTTCACTCCAAATAACAAAGTTTCTAAGTGTTGCCATCCTTAAAAACTAATATTAAAATAATAAGTGTTGCCACCCTCAAAAAACTAATAAATTAAATAATATTAAAAAAAAACGAAACTAAATTAAAAACAGAAACCGAAACTAAAAATATATTAGGCTTAAGAAAAAAAGAAATAAGCTCCCCCATGACGCTGCGGACGAAGTTTCGATTTTCAGGCGGGCAGAAATAAGCAGCTTCCGGTTGGGCAGAAATAGGCTCCGGTTGACTATGACGTCATTTCCGCCGCTTAGATCTCGCTGTCTACTACTCACACCCTTGGTTTCTTCGCAGGCTGATCAAAGTGGTCACCCGTTCGCACCCACGGAAATGCTCACGATTTCAGCACTGCTTGGCATTCTTGACGAAAACTTTTAAGTCAAACCTGCTCTGTCGCCAAATTGCTTTTGCGTAGCGTTTGTAAACAAGGGATAGAATTGTTTTCACTATTTTATTACAATTGTTTTCATTGTTTTTGAGTTTTCATAAGATCATGTAACTCAAATATTAAAACACAAAATTCTCTTCTCAATATTTAGTAATAATTTTAATTAGATCTTTCAAATTTAGTTTTAATCAGAACTTCTAAGCTGGAATTTAATTCTAAAATTTTATGACTGTGAAGA
Source organism: Parasteatoda tepidariorum (assembly GCF_982258835.1). Lineage (NCBI taxonomy): Eukaryota > Metazoa > Arthropoda > Arachnida > Araneae > Theridiidae > Parasteatoda > Parasteatoda tepidariorum. The sequence continues at coordinate 171,485 of NW_028257442.1, forward strand.
GCATTGACCTGATGACGCATTCCGATGCATTGATTTGATTGTATTGACTTGTTTGGAGTTTTCTCAGAAGTGTTTTTTACTTTCAATTTCTTAATAAAAAAATAATTATTAAAAAAAATAATTAAATAAATAAATAAAATATTTTTTTTACTGTTTTGATTTAAATTTTAATAAAATCATTTTATCGCGTTTGAAGTTATAGTTTTTTTTTTAATTAAACTCCAATTTTATAATTGAAATACGTGCAATGGAAACTAGTGTTATACTTGCGAACAACTTTTTTTTGAGTTTAAGTGTTGTTAATTATGATGAAAGTTGACATTGTTGACAATGTAATTTTCTCGATAAATCAACTATAGATATTTTTTAAGATGCAAGCAATCACGGTGGATAAAACAAATCAATTAGGTTAAAAATAGCATAAATGCTAAAGAACGAATAAAAGCAAAAGTTCTCTTAGAGCCCTAAAATATAATTATATTTTACTTTTATATATGCTAAAGTTCAGGTTGGTATAATCAAACTGAAGAAACAGAGAAACTCTTATGTCAAGGAACTGTAACTAATTTTATTATACATGTTTATTTTTAAGACTATATACAAAAACATCTGAAATATATTTCATATTAACAAAATAGTTCACTGTTGCCTTCTAAGGATAAATCATTTTAAATGTATAATTTTCTTTTATAGATCCATTTCCTAAGGTATTCCCCAATTAATTATTATTTGTGTAAAAATATCGATTTTTCTGTGAAGTATTTCTTATTATTTATTTTGAATCTACCATTCATTTTTTTTTCTCATGCTATTATATAATATCTTATTTAGTAATGTTATAAGAAATGGCACTCTTTTTTTTAGTCGCATAATTATAAAATAAAACTTATTTCTTGTACTTTATCACTTTTGAAATTGCATTTGATGCAATTCAATGTGCAATTCCATTGCATTAATGTTGAAGTAAATTTGATCGGATTAAAATTAAAACAAACTTTTTTTTCTGAATTTTTATAACTTTTGAAACTTTCAAAATATTGAAGTAGTGTCATTAAAATCTTCATCTTATTGAAAATGAATAAAATAATAAGGTTAAAGTATGTATGTATGATAGTGAAATAAATAACTTTTATAAATTTTGAAACTGCAAACAAATGAATAAAATGATAAGGTTAAAGTAAAGCACTTTAAATGTATTAATTGCTTTCTCAGGTCTATTTTTGCAGATCTATCTTAATTTATTATTTGCTTAAAAGTATCGATTGCTTTGTGAATAATTTCTTATATATATTTCCAATTGAAAATTATCACCTTTTTCTGATTGAATGTTTAATTTGAGGAAAAACGATTTAATAAAATCTCCTACATCTGAAAAAGCAAACAAGTGAGGCAATTTTATTTTTAAATGTAATGCTTCCTTAAATGTAAAATGCAATGCTTCCTTAACTCATTTCTAAAATTTATTATTGTTCATTATTAGCGTAACAATATGTATTTCATTGTGAAGAATTTTTATTATGCATTTGGAATAAAAGAATGAATTTTTTTTCCTAGTTACGCATCTGAAATACTGAATTTAGCGATAAAAGCAATAAGCAATTTTTGCAATGTACTGCAATAAAAATACCTTACATAAAATTTCCTTACATTTGAATTGGAAACTGAATGCAATATGCCTTAGTATATAGTGAGCACACAAGCCTTTATACATATAACATAGTAAAGAATGGTAAACTGTCTTAGCAAGTAGATTTAAAAAAAAAAAAAAAAAAAAAAAAAAAACGGAATAGGTTTTACACTTTCAAGAACAATTATTAAAAAAAAGAAGTTGAAAAATAAAATTTGTACAAGAATCTATTTTTAAATAAAATTCTGAGACATAAACTTTAAATTAAATATGAATTTTTCATTCAAAACGAAAACTGCTGATAAAAAATACAAGAGCGGTGTGAAGATCGAAGTGAATAAGAAAGAAATTTATAAATAGAATAGAACCATCATTTTCCTACTCAATCAACGAAATAGGGTTGCACGCTGTAGCAAGATGTGACGCATAGATCGATTGATTTACTATATTCTCAATTTTGCGATTTTCAGAGAGCTTATTCTCGACCGCGCCAAGCGGTGCCGAAATCGTGAGCATTTCCGTGAGTGCCACCCGTCCACTCATTGACCGTTGC